>NW_009918769.1:30717-45893 GCF_000696875.1 Nestor notabilis
GAATATAATCTATTCAAAAAGTTACATAGATATTTAAATAATATTTATTGTCAGTATCTTCTTAAAGTAATTTGGTCTACAGAAAATAATTTCTTGCAAATTCCACTGATAAAATTAGCTGTAAGTGTATGTAGACACTTGGACACAACACCTAGAAAAAATAAATATCATTTAAGTTATAAAGCTAAATAAAAAAATACTTTTTAAAACATAATACTAATACTAATAATTTGCTTTACTGAAGCCACCATTCAGGTAAGCTCTTTTTTTTTTTTTCCTCCAGTATTTAAGTTATTGTTGTTTCTAAAAATGCAAAGTAATGGTAATTTTCTGTGTAGCCTCTATTTTTGGCCAGGAAATGTGTCATCCTTCTCACAAGTGAAATGAAAATTATTGAAGTGAAGATCGTCATTTTAAGCCTGTCACAGGAGAAGTCTGTCTGCAATCACTGGTCAGATAAGTAAAAAATTGACCACATCTGCCCTGCTTTTAAATTATTAAATGACACTGGTATGCACTGAGGAAGAAACTGAGCACTGGGGGAGACTTACCCAAAAGCTTTAGTCCACATTTGCCCTGCTCTGATGGTTTACGTATGCACAGAAAAGAAACGCAAATGAAGTCTTCACTACTTCACATCGTTATAACACATTTGCAGTGAGAACACAGAAGGTGACGGTAACCCAGGTAACGACTGCTAATTGGTTTTAAATGTAGGAAAAATCAGTAAGACTGGCCTGGGGTGGCATGACTACTGAAGCCACTGACAGCTTAGGTTGGTCCTGTAAATTAGAAAGCAATAAATAGTTACAACAATTGCCCTGCAGGGGAGCATGCCACATCATGCAGAATGATGAGCCCAGCCTGGAACATCTACATTAAAAGGAAAAGTTTCCATAGCTTAATATTAACAGATACTGAATACAACTTACTAAGCAAGAAGCTAAAAATTAACCTGTTGTAAAAACCAAAAAATGAATATGCATCTAATTAAATTTCTTCTCAAAAGGCCTTAGAGCATCTGAGGAAAGAAAAACAGGTGAGGTGAGTAAAAAAGTACAATGAACAACGGCAACAAGAATTTAGTCCATGAATATCAGAACAAATGCTGTCTTTCACTGAAATGCTGCAGAAGTTTCATATGTCCGTGAGAAGCAAAGAGAAAAACCCTGTCACTCAGAATAGAACTTTTTAGCACCAGAAGAATGGAGGGAATCAGCCCAGCTGAGATATGTAGCACCAGAGAATGTGATATTTAGGATCCTCCTCTCTCCTGCCAAGGTTAAACCACAACAAAACCACTTTCCATTGTTTGTTAGTTATATTTTGGAATGAACACTGACTACTATTAACTTGCTCAGTCAACATCTGTAGATCAGACATGGCAACCTGGGATCTGCCTACGTAAACCATGTAGTTCATAAACATACTTTACTTTCTCTTGGAGAAGCAGATGGTATCATTTGCTCACATTTAAAAAAAAAAAAAATCCTTCCTTAGAGTTAAATTAGATGCTTGATGTTTTGCTTCTAAATTTCAGTGGCATATACAAACATAAGTTTTCTAGTTACTCACATGGCTATACTTCCACATATATTCACCCATAAATCTAGTGGAGAATACAACAGGGAAAAGTAGTATGCACTAATAACTACAATTTAGCATTAAGTCTATGTTCATGTCCATTAGCTTCATGTGTTGAACATGATGTACTGAATCAAGGACTAGTCCATACCCTATGCAGAACAGGCTGTACATAACTATTAAGAGCGTAGATTGTGATCATGTTCAACTTCCAAATTAGGACCCCAAGAAATACTAGACATTGAGCAAAGATAGAATCATGGAAGCATAGAATAGTTAAGGTTGGAAAGGACCTTAAGATCATCTAGTTCCAACCCCCCTGCCATCGGCAGGGACACCTTGCACTAAACCATGTCAGCCAGGGCTCTGTCCAACCTGGCCTTGACCACTGCCAGGGCAACTTACTTGGGCAACCCATTTCAGTGCCTCACCACCCTCACTGTAAAGAACTGCTTCCTTACATCTAACCTAAACTTCATCTGTTCAAGTTTGAATCCATTAGCCCTTGTCGTATCACTACAGTCCCTAACAAAGCGTCTCTCCCCAGCATCCTTGTAGGCCCCCTTCAGATACTGGAAGGCTGCTATGAGGTCTCCACACAGTCTTCTCCAGGCTTTCTCAGCCTGTCTTCATATGGGAGGTGCTCCAGCCCTCTTATCATGCTTGTGACTCTCCTCTGGACTTGCTTCAACAGCTCCATGTCCTTTTTATGTTGAGGACACCGGAACTGTAGGCAGGCACAGAACTGCTTCTCGTCAAATTGTTTAATCAATGTTAATACATATGTATGTATTCAATCAAAATCATTTGAACTAACCATATATATATATGCTTACAGAATCACAGTATAAATAGGTACTGTCAGTAAAAAGACAAGTGACTCATGAAGAAAAGATTTAAAATTTTATGTTTTCAGTTACACCCATTATACTTTCAGAAGACAAAAACTGCAAGTACTATTGCATAGGATTATGATCTTTCAAGATCTGGAATCTTTTCAATTAAGGAAGAAAACATTACTATTCTTCCTGAACTCTAGAAAAAATCAGAGAAATGAAAAAAAAAAAAAAAGATAAATTTGCATTTAAGAAAAAGAAAATAGGGAATAATCTGATTTGTCTGAATGAATATCTACTTCAGAAGAGATAAATCTAGTAGATGAACACCACATGAAATAGAAAAGCAAAGTAATGTACTAGCAAGTAATGAAAAAAGTAAACAACCTCAAAACAAACACACCCCTCCAAAGAAAAAAACCCCAAAACTTGAACAAAACAAACAAACAAAAACAAATGACAAAAAAAAACCCCAGAATCAAACTTTCAAAAAAGAAAGTTAAGTAGGAAAAAGTCTTTTAGCTAAATAAATTTAAAAAACATTGAATGGAAAAGAATAGAGTTATAATAATTGGAATTGGTGCAGTCTTGATATACCGATCAAAATTTAACATAGTCTAGAGGTTTGGTCTCAAAACTAAAATAAATATATTGATTTACTTTTGATAACTCAAAAAATATATTGATTAAATGATTCTAAATTTACTCAGTAAATTAATTCCGTTAAATTAAATATTAATCAAGATAAATTTGTTACTGGATAGGGAATAATTAGTGTCAAAGTTGTTAGGAAGAAAAAGCTTGATCTGGAATGCTGTGTACAATTGGTCCCTCATGTTCCAAGTGAAGCAAGACTAAGACCTTTTAAGATACTAATAGGAACAGTATTATGGAAAGGGAAAGTTGAAAAGCTGTATTAGAGGTCTCTAAAAATAAATCTTACGACAAACATTAGGGAGGATGAACCATTAAAGTTTAGAAACAATGTGTACAGGACGAACAAGCACAAGCAGATAATAAATTCAGCTTGAAAAACAGAGTATTTCTAGCTATCAGAAAACCAGTCAATTCCAGCTTTATGTCCCACTACAGCAGTTTAATGGACTATATGAAATTGTTTTGCGTATGAAAAAAACAAAAGCTTTTGTCCCTGTGAATCTAAAATTATCCAACAAATTATAAGATCAAACAATATTTTTTGAGAAGTTATGCCTCTTTTCATTACAGAATGGCTTAAAATTTTTGAGGTATGCTCAGAATCAAGAAGCTAGAGTTCCACCTAAAATTGAATGCAAAGGCTTTAATCTTCAAATAAAGCATGCTCAGGTGATAAAGCCTGGGGATAACATTATAACTAAGTGAAAAATAATAATGGAAAAATGTTCCTGAGAATATTTCATTGAGTTTTACTGAAATATTTCAGAATTTATTTTATTAGGATAAAGCTGGAACATCTTAACATCAAATAAAATGAAACTATAACTGATTTTATTAAACTCTTTAAATTTATTTCAGTGTTTTCATGAGCTAATTTCTTTTTTATTTTCTTGCACTGCTGTTCAGTATTTCATTTACTTGTTTAATGAAAAATAGCAATTTTTTAGTGATCGTACTCTGCTTCTTACTCCACAAGCTTTCTTCTTTCTTTCACCAAATAAAATATTTCTATTCGTAAAAATTAATGAAATGTACTTCGAATTTTCAGATTGTTTCCTTTTGGGAAACTGGTACTGTGAAATGATCCCTTTGGAGGTTTATCTTTAACTGGAAAGTAAACTTCCTCTTGAAAAGCCTTAGATGAAGTTCTGGAATACAGAAGATATTCTGCTGAATCAGAAGTGTACACAAAAGGCATACAGCAGAGCTGAAAAAAAGATACACTGTACATTCCAGTTTGCTTCCCACCAAACCTAGACTTGCCACCTACGGCCTAAGGAAGCAAAGAGCTGTGTTTTCCTACCATAACTGTACTCACAGTATAGACCTGATAAACCCCTACTAATGGAACCAAGTCCACAGAGAAGCTGCAATGTGCTGAAAAATGAAGGCTAATTCAGAAGGAAGGGACTTCAATAGGTCATCAGAAGTGGCTTTGTACACTTACAAGCAATAATTTATTATATTCTTTACTTTCTGCTGTTTCATTATTTTTCATTTTCCAGTGCTAAATCTGTATGCTCACGCAAAGAACAGATGGAAAAATTTTCCGTATTGAAAAGCTAAGACTACAAAGCAAAATCAAAACTGATTTGAAACAAGATTTCAGTTTAAAAGTGATCATAAGGAAAATAAGGATTTTTAGCCTACAGCCTACAAGTTGGAAAGACACTGCCAGCAAAATCTTATACTGAAGTCACTTACTTCAGAAGTGAGAGATAGAGTAATGGTTGAAAGAGCAGGAAGAAAATGAAGAGGAAAGCTTGACAGGCTTCAAGAGGTAATATTGGTTTATTTCCTATTGTGAAGATTATTATTCTATAGCCAATCACACCATTAAAGGAAACACAGTTCCCCAGCTGTCTATATCCTTCGCTTTCTTACACACTTCATCAACTAAGCAGCAGCGTATAGAGTTTCATGCAAACTTATTTTTGAACAAGTTTTAATATTAATATGGTTAAAACATGTTAATTCTACCGATTCAACTGTTACGAACTGTATTCCCAGCTCATTGCTTCTAAATCTCATCTGGTAGATCAGAATACTTATCTCTGGAATATCAAACTGAATTAAATGTTGACTAGCAGTCAAGCAGAACTCAAAATATGCAAATAGCTAAATTCCTTAATAGCTATCACCTACTACGAGCAATACCTAAACATTAATAGTAATTTAAAAAAATGTAAAAAGAAAAATAAAATAGTAATAGTAATACTAATAGTAATAATATACGGGGATAACATACTTGAAATTTCTTCTTTCATGACTCAATGCTTTTTAATTTCCTTTTATTTCTCTGAAAGAGAAGAATTCCAGATGAAAGTGTGCTATAATAATAATTTAGGATATTAAGTAAGGTATAAAATTTGCAATTTTTAGTGCTGCCTTTTTGTATTCCCTACCTTAGCAGAAACTTACATTCTATATAACCTACCATGTAACAAGATAATTTTGCCACATTAAGTAGGGCCTTTTTTTCACCAGAACTTCAACAACTTTCAAACAGACCACTGCCTCTTCATTTATAACTCTCTTCACACTTCTTGGAATATCACATTTCATCAGTGGTTATAAGCAATTGTTCATCTTTCTGCTTAGATGTCATCATGTCCATGTTTCAACAACTCGAGGGCAGTATTTCCTGAAACCTCTCACTTCTTAGGACAGGAAAATGTTATGCCTATTCTAAATTCAATAATGAAATTGGATCAGGCATATTTAACTGAATATGTTTCAAATAATCAGTTCCGTAGTCTGAAAATGTCAATACAGTTGATGAAAAACAAGTACAAAGACAATATTTGCTCTTACATGCGGGGCAGTCCGAAGCCTTTACATTCAAGTATCAGTTCTTACTCACCTTGGGAGATCTACTGATGTAAATAGATTTATTTGAATGAGCAAAAACCGCAGGATTAACATTTGTGTCAATGAGTCACTTTATTCAACTTCATACAATTCATGATAACTGCATTATATAAATTTTTGGCTTTACATTGCCTGAACATCTACTATCAATGGCTTTGCATGCAGAAACTCAACCATCTCTTGCAGTATCTTTTTAACTATATGAAGATATTTTTAAAATCCAGCTGCCTAACACAGCTGCAGACATACTATACTTTGTTCCTGTTACAGGGAGGAGCAAGGAGCAAACAAGATACCTTTAGATAACATCCAGCTGCATTAATCAGGGACCAAATGCCATTGCATTGATTAAAATCACAAAGAATATAAGTAATCCATATTAGGACACATTTCCTGCTTAAAGACTTTACCATTCACAAAACATCAATACTTATTTATAGACATAGCATGCAAGTAAGAATGGACCATGCATAACATAAGTGATTAAAAAAAAAAAAGCAAATGGGAAGGGGTACATAGCTGTAATGTCAAATGCACACTGAGGTAATGCAATCAATGGCAAGCACCACACTTTTAAAAAATAAATCTGTAACACCTCTGAAGTTCATCTAAACATGCCACCATCATGAAATGCAACTTTTCACTCACCAAAGTAGAGTTATGTGAAGCATCACCTGAGACCTCGGGTGTTCTTGTGCTGTTTGGAAGTCTGTGAGGGTTACGAGCTATCGCTTGGCACCAGCCCAACATTTTCTCCTTCCACTTATCCTTTCTTAATTGCTGAAATTCTGAAAATAATTTAGATTCCCTGAAACATTGACACTTTGAATTTATTGCATGCATGTCTCTGGAGGCATGCCTTTAAAAACAGCTTTTAAAATTATATCTAAACAAGGTAATAAACATATTTTTAGAAGAACATGTTTATTTAAAGTACTCCAAAGGGTTATGCCATGCAGCTTAGAAAAGAACTATGCACTTTCAGCACACCTTACATGAATTCATACTATTTCAGTGTCAGCAAATTCAGTGCCTTTTCTCCATGTTAAATCCTCAAGTTGTCACTTTAATTAAAAAAAAGTTATTTCAAAGGAATTTTATTATAACATAACTGAGACTAGCACCACTCCTAAAACTATGTAACATTTGGATGCAATACCCAATATTCCCTGAAACAACTAGAAATAACAGTAAAGCAATAGCAGATATTAAATACAAATCAACAGTGTGAAAATACACAAATGTGTATGTACTCATGCCCACGCACATCAGAATACCTGGCTTGTCTTGAAGTGTTACACTAGGATGCATTGTAAATGGCAAAAAGTAATGTACACACCCCAGCAGTAAATGCTACACACCAACTGCTAGCTGCATGTGAACTTATTTCTAGTTTGTAATAGTAAAAAAGTACTTTTTAGGTAACACTGACACATCCTGCAAATGCAGCACTAGTAAGAGGGTTTTTAAGTGTAAGAAACCCTCCTAAGTATTTTTAAATTTCACAATCTACTTTCCCCAGTTGAAATAGGTAATACAGATATTCAGTGCAGAATGTTGCTAATTAATTACAAAAAATAACTTCAAGCATATTTTTTCTTCACAACATCTGAAGCAATTTATAATCTGGTTATTTATAACATTTTAAAATTCAAACCATGTTTTTCTGTTACACCATGAAACATAATAAACAAAAAGATTAACCTACCAGACTGATGCCTAGTACCCCAAACGAGGTTATTACTAGACTGAATAGATTTGAAACACACATACAGTAATGCCTTACAATAAGACCTTACATGGTAAAGTAGCACCTATTTAATGTCATTGAGTATTATGTACTTTCACAGTAGGTTTATTTTTTCTGCTATACAGCTCCATGCCATACACAAGACAAGCTAGTGTTTACAGCAGGCTTTCATCTTCCCATGTTCTGATTCTGACAAACTACAGCCCCTCCTTTAACTACTACTCTACCATTTCCACATTTACCATAAGAATTTCAAAGTATGAAATGCAGACAGCTGTGTTTCTCCAACAGCCTCATGGAACTGATAGTAAGGAATAAGTGAAAACTAGCCTTAGCTTTATTGCACTGGAGATTATTAGATGAGTGGATGAGTGAGTCTACAGGTGAACTAATTAATTTTTCAGTCTCTTGAAATTTTAACATGAGATAAAAATATGTGGCAGTAAAGCACTGGTAACATGAAGACTGTAACACAGCCTGTTTCTATTATAAATTATTTCAGTTGTAGATTTACAAGAATTCAGTCCTCCAGAGCATGAATACAACCCAGCAAAGGCTTCACAATGAGAAATCCAACTGAAACCAACTAAACTGCTTGTCACCAACTTAGCAGCAGTTACAATTTCTACTGGCTCAAAGCATCTACTGTCTTGCAAACCCTCATTTGTTATGTGTGCTGATCTGTATTCTCCCATGATCAGCAAGTTTCTATTGTGTGGTTGTTATTGTTTGGGTTTTGTTCTTGTTTTTGGTTTTTTTTTGCAGATGCCTAGAAACTAGAGATTAATGCTGGGTAGGAAAAAAACAACAACACAACAAAATCAATCCTTAAAAAATAAAATTAAATTAAAAAAACCCCAAACAAACAAACAAATCTCCCCTCCCCCCCCCCCCCAAATGCATACAGAATATTTCAATCACTATTTAAAAGATACTTCTTCCCAGAGCACTGTTCAGATGGGAAACTTTGTGACCATTCTCCCAAGATTGGACACAAATGTCCAAACTTTCCATTATTGAAAAAAACCTGCAAAGTCCAACCTTTAAATAGTCACTCATTCACTTCCTTCTCTGGACCAAGTGCACACAAACACATTTTTGTAAAGGCAGTAAAATTAACCTAGTATATTTAAGATAAGTGGTTGAAAAGATACCCTAGAAATGAGACATAGGGTTCTCAAGTTCTTAGAGCTCTAGGGTCAGATTAAAAGTCTGCTATACCTACTGATGAGCAGCTGCCAACACGAGTAATAAGCTGTAGCTTCCTTTTGAACCATCACACTCTGATCATTTATTAAGAGGGAAAGGGAAGGGCCTTTCTAATATTCTATTACTTCTGATGAATTATCTTATTATTTTAGCCTTTTATTTGAATATAGCTTTATGTGTCAGGCTACTTATTTTGCTTCTGATCATCTACCAAATTTGAGTGAACTTTTAGCAGAAATGAACCTATATTGCCATACGAAACATACTATATTGCTGCATGTTTCAGTGTACAGTAAATTCTTCCAGAGATGTCTTTAGTGTAGAGAAGTAATGCAAACTCCATCACCTCTGAAGTGTAGTCCTCACACTTGGGGTGGATATAAGCCAGTTCAACCTGAGAATACAACTTGCCATATCAAATATAACCATACAATGTGATATGCTGCAAAGTTGGAGTTCAATCACAGATTAAATGAAAAAATAACTAAGTCTAGGAAATATTCTACAAAATTACACTGAACAGATGGATACTCCTTAGAACTGAGTATCTGAGAACAAAAAACCATAAACCCCAGGCAACAGCTGTAGTTCAGTATGACAAAGGTAACTACTTGAAGCTTTTATGAGTTTCTGTACAGTCGAGACAGGTATATGGCATTTTAACAATTTGCAGCAGATCCTCTATAATGTCAGCTGGCAAGAAGTCTAGGTACTCAAAGTTTTCCAACCTTTTAAAAACATGTTAGTTTAGAGCTCCACAGAGTCTACCTGAGCCACAGGTATAGTGAAGAGCTGAAGTACAAGGTCAGTGCATGCCACTACCTGTGACAATAGCCCTCCAAAGATGTGCAAGACCATTCCAGAGTGATACCACCATCACCCTTTAGTAAGTGATCAATCAATCCTTTCTATGCTGCCTGTACCTGTGAAGATAGCAAATCATCTGATTATAGCAACAGTCCTATTTTGTTCCTCCTGGGGGGCAGAACCTCTTGGAATATTTGCAATTCTTTTCTGCCCTAAGAAATCAAAATGATGACTATCACTGAACAGTTCATAATTGAAAGGAGGATTTTTCACTTGCTCATACAACTGAAGAACCACCACCTCAAATAAATTGCCTGGGGAAAAGAAAAAATCTTATTTCATCCTCTATAATTTTTTTTTTAATTAAATCATTACTTTATTAGTACTTTTTCAAGGGAGACAACTTTTACTTCTAATTTAGTCAAGAAAAGGGACATAGAGAATTACAGATTCAAGTACATCTTGTACAATATTAATACTAAGTAAACAGGGGTTTAGCTAAGAATGATGTATTAAAAATATCCAGTTATATGAAATAAAAGAATAATGTCTCCAAAAGAAGTTCATTAATCTAGCAAGAGAAAAGAACAATAATTTTAATTCAGGAACATAATTAGGTTCAGGTAACAAAGACCTCAACAGAGGCTGCATTTGATGAAGTACATGAGAAGGTTATGCTTTTGCAGTCCTTAGCATGATCTGAGAGCTACCATATACCAGCAGGAAATTGAACACAAAACATACATTTCTTTATCTAAGCTAAATAGTTTTGTTCTTCATGTTCGAAGATTGCCCAAAGCAATCAAAGTGATGGTATTTGTCTAGCAGCTAAACACATTGCATGACTTGGCAGATCACCAAAATATTCCAAGAGTAGAGCTGCAGAAATATTGAAATGCAAATAGCCTTCAGTGCTGAGCTCTGGTAAGAGAAATAAAGTCCCCGTTGTTCTTTGCATACCTCTTGTCTGAGTCTTATCAAGCTGTGACTTCAATCAATTATTCTAATCTGAATACAAACATGAATTCATGGGCTGAATGCACTAGGAAGCACTGATAGCTTGTGCTGGTTTTCTCTCACGAGTAAGCCAAAGGCTTTTCTCAACCAGCTAGTCAATAATATCCTATGACTGCTGTATTTCACAAGGACAATTCACTGTAGCTACAGTATAGAGACTGGATACACACAATCAAAAACCTCTGCATTAAGTCGATGTAAGAATGTGAATTCAGACATATTCTCCTATTTATTAATGACTGATTTATGAAGTGCTTCTATGGCACTACTTAAGGAGTAAACCCAATTATACACAAGTAAATGAATTTCCGTAGCTGTAAAGACAAAAAAAAAAAAGTTGTCATTTAACTTAGTTAAGTTTACCAAATGTGTCACTTCAGCAGCTCTTTAAAAAGCATAACCACAGTATCAGCACCCCTCTTCAGAGCATTAGAAGTTTTACTGTAATCAAGTTTTCTAGAACTCACTTCAACTGTTTTTTTAAGCCTGCAAAGTGTCAACTATAGCATCTTCTTAAATTACAACCTGTATTACCCAATCAACATTCAGAGACTATAAAGTGGCTATTTTGATGCTCCTATACCATAATTAACCATATCATTATTTCCAACTAAAGTCAACCTTTGTTTTGTTCTTTTCTGTTACACTGATAAGATGTATTTCAAGTTGTACTTAGCCCTTCAAGACTTTGATTCCTTTTTGTTGTAACTAAGGACCCAAATTTCACTCATTACTTAAAACAGCTTAATAGTTGAAAATAAATCAGTTTAGGATGATGGGTACAAAAATTATCACAGCTAACATAACTGTCTAACCATTTCATAACCACTACACCCAAAGAGTGACAAGAAAGCTTTCCAAGAAAACAGTATTTCAGATTACTAAAGATATAAAAATTATGGGTCCGCTTGCCTTCATAGTCACACTTTTTTTTTCCCTTCATAATGAAATCAAATATGACTTTTTTTCTAAAAGGTTCTTGCTCTTAATATCACAATTACTCTTCCTGGGAATGCTTTGCTTATCCAAGGTTTGATGTCTCCATTGAATTGTCTTCAGAACTTTCAAAAGCAATACAACCGTATGTGGTCCTGGCATGTTCCTGTCTACGGGTGAGTGACGAAAGGGTGCCTAAGCTTTCCCTTGGGACCTCTCTGTGTAAATTCCAGATGCATCAGACTCCCAACTACAAAAGAAGTTGAAACAAACATAGATTTGAGAACAAGAACAAAGTACACACTTTGCGAGTTTGCATATATTTAGCCATACATGATTACAAAGAAGCTTAAACCAAAGCTTCAGTCAACAATAAAGGCATGACTGGTAAGTGTATGTGCTAAATCCACATCTAGCAGCTGGCAGATGGAAGTTCTTCAGGAAAGCCAGAAAAATAGCAGAAAGTGTAATATGCCAAAATCCATAAGAAATGAAAGCATTAACTAACTCAAAGTTATGCATGCAGTTATGCAGAGGGCATAAGTAGCTAAAGTAAGTCTTTAATAGACTTTGTTCTCAATATATAAAAGGAAAAGTCTACCTCACAAAGCTTTACCTTATGTGACTTATTTAGAGAAGAAGAGTATATTTAAGGTGTAAGATAAAACTGACTTTAAATCAAGCAGACCTCACTATTGAAGATTAAGACAGAATTGTTTGGGGGTTTTTCTAATCCAATAAAGGTTATACATCTGAAAGACATAATTTAACCACTAAACACCCTTATTTCAAAGGATGGATAATTAATACTGAAATTAAATGAGTTTTTAAGAACAAAAGGAAAATCAGATTAAATAACATTTCATTGCAGTGCCAGAAGTACACACACCAAAGCATGCTAAGCCCACATTTGGTCCAACAGAAGTATCTCCCATTTGTCAGAGAAGTATTTTTGACAGACATTCTTCTACCAAATAAGATGTTCTGGGCAGTTATAAACCACCCTCCCTTGACAACCCTAAACACAGAAATCTAATGCTTATGAGTAATTCAGATACTGTTCCCATGATAGGTCAGTCATACAGCACCTACACTACATGATGATCATCACTGCTGGAAAAAAAAAAGGCATATCCTGTTGCTTAGATATTACTGTTCTTCATAATGCTCTCTGTAACAACTCCGTTGCAATTCAGGGTATATCAGAAGGCTACTGCTTCTTTATCTTTGCTGGTCTCTTAAATTTTTTACCTAATTTCAAATAATTTTAAGAATACCTTTTAGGAGAAGTAATATCAGAATGACAGGAATGCAATCACTGCACCCAAACTAAATTAACAGAAACACTTCTGTGAAATTCTCACCTGTTCCAGTAGGTTCATTTTGTATATAGACACAAGATAAAACAAAGCTGCTTCTTTTTTAATACTTATTTTTAAATAAAAACTTGGGAATAATTGAGCCCACTTCACCCAGAATATTTTCTGAATGTGTTCTCTGCTGACTCTTTAAGGATGAAAGATAATGTATATTATTATGGTGGTTTTCTAATTCAGAGTGCTTAAATAAGTGGTGTATCTAAAAGCATGTTTCACTGTTACTTTTGACTCTTTGTGCATTATTTCCCAAACATAGTATAAAAGCATTATCATTAAAAAAAATGCTCATCAAATGGTGAGTAGTAGGTTAATACTTTAAAACGGTATTTCTTTTATATTATTTAAATTCTTATGTTTCACCTCTTTTTTTTTTTTAAAGTTCTATAATTAATTAGGTTCAGGCTTAATTTTAAACTATTTGAAGAAACTCTTGAGAATTCCACAATTTTAGAGTGCCATACTGATATTTGCAAAATCTGCTGGCACCTCTCCAGATTTATTATCTTTTCAGCAAAACATTTCTAGTTCTTTCACTAAGTTAACTTAAATATAAAAACTAGAAGAGCTACATAATCCTTCAACTATTTTTTCTACTCAATTTCTCCAGCTATTTCCCAATTTACTTTTTTACAGCAGGCAGCACAATTGCTTCCTATAGTTATGCCATCATGATTATTATTGTCTAATAAGAACCCCATATAGATAAAGTATTATTTCAGCTATTGAGTCATACTTTTTTACCTATGCATTCACTTCTAAAGTCTGCTTTTGTATTTGTTTTCTGGAAATTGCAGACCAGAATTATCAGAGTAATATCATTCAAAAGTTTATTCACATAATTGCAAGCTTTTAGGTTTACATATACTCCTTATGTAAGGGACTGGTTATTTAAGCAGTCACCAGTAACTGCAGCATTAGGCCAGTAGGCCAGTAATTATTTATAACTTAAATAACCAGAATCCGTTTATCCTGGAAAACCCTGAATAGGCCACCTGCCATGATTTCTTCCTAGCAGAGGTCAGATCTTAAGCCATGTTCTTCATGCTATATATTAGAAGACGGGGAGGGGTGGGGGGGTGTAACAACTATTTATTGAGCTTATTTAATCTTTATTAAAAAGGAATCTGCCTTCAGAAGATCCGACACAAGTTTTCATCAGACGTAACTTGGCTCTTATACCAGCTATTAGGTAGCATACACAGTAAATCCTTAATGACAACATAAGCCTTCTTCAAAGTATTTAGCAGAATTTTCTTTATTATAATGCATACATCATAGGTGTTTTAACAAGTACCTTCCAATAGAACATCGTATTTCACCTTCTGATTTCAGGTCTGCAGTTCTTAACAAGGAAATAGCTGCACCTCAGTTTCCAGAGGTGACTGAATCTTCTGTCAACTAGCATTCAAATAAACTGTTCCATGTCTATTCATCAGATGCACAATACCTACAAACACGTATTGGTGGATATGACCTTACTGCTCACTAATCAGGAGTAAATTTCTTATAAACACTATTTATTAAAAATAAGCTAAACAGTCAGAAACCAATCCAACAATAACATTTTACAAAATTATCTAATGGAATACGAGGACAAACAACTAATGGTCCGGAGAGCTGAGCAGAAATAAAAACATTATAATATCAGACCATAATGATTTACTACTTTCCCTCCCCCCCAATAGAAATTATTGGGATTTGCTTCTTTGTAAGATGAAAACAGTGCAGGAAATGCAGTTTTCATAACCACAACTCTCATGGCTATCAGTGAGCTAAGATTCACACAGATCATATGCATGTCACATCTATAATACACCATTCTTCACAAACCATTAAAAACCACCAAATATGTAGTATTCGTTGTGTTTGCTAATTAAAGTGTAAAAGTAGGCACAGCATCAGTTTCTTCAATTTCAAAAAAACACTAAGCACAAAATTGGTATCCACCATCTTGCAATTATTCCCAAAGAACCTCAAAGAAACACATCAGCAAGGATACTGACAAAATGTAAGTTACAAAACTAAGATCTTGAGTTCACAGCAGAAGACAAACACAAAGCTTAATGGCTCAGCATTGCTCCCTGGCTTCCTTTAGAGACTGAGTGATTTACAACTCTGCTGTGGTTCAGC
>NW_009918769.1:45924-60901 GCF_000696875.1 Nestor notabilis
CCAGCCAGATCTCACCATGTGCCACCCAGAAGGTTTCATTTCTGCCTCTGACAATCCCCTGAAGCATGTCATTTTGCAGTTACAACCTCCTCTAACTTTGCTACCATCCATACCACTTTGTTTTAGGCTATACTGAACACCGGCACTGAAGTTGAGACAACAGGATGCAGTACAGTGTGGCACATCGATGCCCACGGCAGTAGTGGGATGTGACCTGGCACAGCTATGTAACACAGTGCAGTCCTGTACAAAGGTCCCAAAGCTGTTTAACTGCTGTACCAAAGAGCAGTTCCATGGCTAAGCTGTAAGCCTTGCCCTCATGAGAACTATTGCACACACACAGTGGTGTGAGACCTCCTTAAGCAGTCACATGCCTTCTCAGATAAGCTCAGTGCTAACTTGAGTAGCTCTGCAGTGTCATTTAATGAGTTACCTCATGTATTCAGTGTGCCTGTGTCCCATAATACCTGAGCACCCCATACTTTTCAATCATTTGTTTTCTCATAATATCTATGATATGAATATGCTATTCTCTCCCTTCTAGAGACGAGGTGTAACAGACAAGCCTGAGCTTTCCAAAGATACCTTATACCACTGATGACCTGATTATTAAATGCTGCCTTGAGGATAACCATGTTTTTGATTCAACAAGATCTGGAATCAAAGCCTTCTGCAGCTTTGACAGGTAATATAATTCACTGACACAGCATCTCTCCTGTGCACAAATATTTGCCATGGTTGCCTCTTTTTTTTATCTCTTTTTCCCAATGCACTGTTTTTCTGTTTTCTGAAAATTTCTGCCATTTCACTTAACAACCCTGGCTTCTTCTGCCTTCAGCACCAATCTATGTACCCTTTTTTTCCAATCACTACACAAAATAGCCTCTTGAACTGGGACATAGGTTGTGCCTCCTTTCTTCAGGTGCCCAGTTCCTTGGCATCCAAATTTTATTTAGACATGCACATACTTTACACTGAATTCACAGGGGGTTTTTTAGGTTTAATTAAGGTTTGTAGTACTTTGACATTTCCAGCTCTCTGTTATACCATTAATTTTCATATTATGCATCTTTAATCACAGCATTTTTACATCAAGTCTCTGTCTCATTTAAAGAAAGCACGCAAACAAACTTCCAGTCTAACACTGTTTTTTTAAATTCTCTTCAGAAAAATATACTAAAGTAGAAATGTTTAAAGGATTAATAAATGAGAATTTCACCAACACAATTCTGGCAAGCTGCTAGAACCAATACCTTACAAAATTAAGTAAGTGCTCATAAAAGCACATTAACAGATCCATATAACATGCGCAAACCAATTTTCACCACATTATCAGGAAACTTATTTACAGTTTTGAAATATACACCATGCTACAAGTCTCAATGAGCTAACTGAAGTAAATACACTATTTCCCAATGCCATTCCATTCTCTCTGCCTCAAATGTATGAGCAGATGAGAACACACTTGCTAAGTACTAGCTCAACAAATGAGATTTTTGTTAAGGGTCCTTTCTCTATATATAGTTCCACAGAAAACAAGATTGTCTCAGGAATTCCAAAATAACAGAAAACAGATGAATATGAATGCACATGTAGGTAGGTGGCCCATGTTCAACTTCAACATTTATTTAGAAAGCTAAACAGAGAGAAAACAAGTTTGAAAGTAAAAGTTGTATTTAAACACAGGCCAGCCACTCACAAAACTATGGAGCATTTCAAGAAATCTTATGGGGAAAAAGAAATATACTGGTGAAAATAATTACATATAGGCTGGCTTGTTACTGCTACTGAAGTACTTATTTCAAAAGACTCCAAGCACAAACAGAAGATCTCAGCCCCTCCCTTAGCTTTTGCAGCACCTGAGGTACAGCAAATCCAGGTCAGACCCCTTATAATTGGGTGTAAGTGGATAGGAATAAGCAAAAGACAAATAGAAAAGCACAGACAAGATATTCAAATAATGGGGTCAAGCACACTCATTTGTGATGTGAAAAATGGGAAAATTAAAGGTGCAAAGAGCATGTAATAAAACAAAGCAGCCAGAAGAGGAATCTTATAACCTAACATGACAGAGGTCTTTGGGCACCTTCTAGTAAGTGAACTTCCATGAGCATACTAAGGGCTCATTAAAACACTTTATGGTTAAGAAGCAAAGGACAATCAGTTAATCTTGTGTCCACGCTGAAGCTATGTCATATTTTGAAGGACCAGGACCGCCCCAGGCTGACAGAGGAGATGTGCCACTATGTTTAGAATGACAACCCATATATCTGTGCCAACAAAGAGCTCAAGAAGGGACAGACTTTTCTCAGACACAAAATACATATTGATTCCCTGTCTATATATTTACTTGAGTTTTAAGTGAATATACTTACTTTACACATGGCACTGCAGTTTGCTTAGTATTAACAGTTGTTGTTAATATCATGTATTTTATGTGTTACATTTCCTGCAGTGTAATAGAAAATACATTTGCACTAAGAATATGTCTACCTGATATCTAAGATCACATCATCATGCAAAAGAAATAAATACAGTTTTTATTTTTTATTTTTTTAAATTATACTTAAATGAACAGAAGACAGAAAGAAATACATCTTTCTGTTATCATGCATGCAAAATTTCATCTCAGAAGTTCTTCTCCCACCAAGTAAAAAGCCCATGAGTGGCAGTGTAGAATGAAGATGCCAGCTGAAATTTGCTTTTCAGCACAGCAGCAGCTCTACTACAGAAGGAATACTTTTTAGTTTTACAGAAGGCACTATGAAGTCCTTAAAGTTACAAAAGTATAAAAAAAAAAGTCCTGAAATAGAAACAACACTGGGAATTAAAATATGTTTTGCTTCATGTAAGCTCAGTACAAGTATGAAGAGGCATATCAGAAGTGTGAAAATTACACATTTTTCTTTGCTTGCCACTAACTGATCCCACACTGGGGGGAAAAAAAAAAAGTACTAGAATGTACTTTTTTTTTTACATTCAGAATCTGGTAAAATAATCAAAATGTACAGAATAGAAAAATGTCAAGTACAATACTTTAAACACTACTGGAGTTTACTAACTAGGGTTTTCTCCTGTGTAGTTACCAGAGTAATGTCAGGGGATGCTGATTATATTAAATCTAAATAAATTTTAAGACAATACTGTACAGACATACTTTATTGATAAACATTAATCAGTCCAGGCAATTTATCAGGTCAGCAGAACAAAATAGTTCTACTTAATAGCCTACTATCCAAAACATGAAATATTTTATGCTCACTCATTTTTGTCCTTTCTCTTAAGATTAAATATAGTTGAAATAAAATTTCTATCATAAAGTAATTCATATACAGTAGTGGGATTTCTGGGTTCCAAAGTTTAAATCTTTTTCTTTCAAGATATAGAATTAACAGGAAATAGAAGCATTCCCAGAACAGCATTAATTTAAACTCCCTGTAAGAGTTTAGACTCATCATTCAGTCTACATTATACAGAATAATTCATTTCTCTCCTACATTCATCAAGCAGCAGGTAAATATGTTAAACATTCTCCTGAAAATGAAGCAGCAGGTCGATCTTCTAATTTGTGTCAATTAGGCAGAACCAAACCAAGAATGTTTGGCAGATGACAAACGAGATAGGTAGACTCTTATTCCTAGTAACTGTGCCCCACTGACTTCTTTGCTATTTCTCTATCCTTCTGCCTTGTGACTGTTCAGAACAATAGTTCTTGGAGGATACTCTGTGAGGATCTTTAAAACATTTCTAAGCTACTTACAGAAATAACCCACAGTTATCACTATCTCTCTAGATTTTCAACTAATCATACATTCAGAACTGATGAACTACACATTGCTAATGAAATAACTGTGATAAAAACATTGTAAAATAAGTCATCACAGAGTTACTGTTGTCACAAATCTAAATTTCAGCCATATGCTTAACCTAATTCTAAAGATCCAGAATATCTAAATATTTATATTTCAAAATCTAGTTTCCAACCAGCATGAATTAAGATATCCATAGACTATTCTTATTGTTTGATAATGAGAAATCTCAGATTAACAGAAAATCGGCTTAATTAGCTTTGAAAATTTGAAATAGGTTTGCTTGACAGTAGTGTTTGCTAATAGTGAAGCATAAATACATTCATGATGAACAAAAGCTGCAAGAAAATTTTAAATTACTGTGCACTACTACATGTACGGTTTTGATCAGTTAGTACTGACACAGAGATGAGATCTGCCCTTGACTCTTTGGCTTTACAGAATAACTGGAGACTGCCTAAGCAGCTTCTGCTGTGACTACCTTTAGGAAAAGCATTAGTAAAGGCCTTCAGAATTATTAAGCTAGGCATCTTCAGAATGAAATCAGTCTAAACCAAAACAGATTTCTATGAGGCATGTTCTGTTTTGGGCTGGAATAGAGTTATCTTTTTTTCTTAGTAGCTGATACAGTGCTCTCTTCTGGATTTAGCATGAGAATAATGTTAATAAAACTCCAATTTTTCAGTTGTTGCTCAGTAGCACTTACCCTGATCAAGGACTTTTCAGCCTCTCATTCCCTGCTAGTGAGGAGGGGCACAAGAATCCAGGAGGGAGCAGAGACAGGACACCTGACCCAAAGGGGTATTCCATACCACAGCACGTCATGCCCACTATATAAACTGGGGGGAGCTGGCTGGAAGCCACCAATTTCTGCTTGGGGATGGGCTGGGCATCGGTCAGTAGGTGCTGAGCAATTGCATTGAGCATTGCTTGTCTGTTGTGGGTTTTATTCCTCTCTTTTCTCTATTATTATTTACTTTCTTTCAATTATCTCAACCCACCAGTTTTTACTTTTTTTTCCGGTTCTCCTCAGCATCCCACCAGGGAGTGAGCAAGTGGCTGCTTAGTTGCTGGCTGGGGTTAAACCGTTACATGTAATAGGGAAAATGGGTAGAATTCTAATAAAGTAAATCCTGCTTCTTTGACCTCTTACAGTTCTTGGTGGAAAGTCAACAGTATGATGAACAAAGAATAAAAATTACTATTTAGTTAGACTCTCAAAGAACTTTAGGTCATAGCTTCTTGAAAAATATATTTAAGTAAGTAATTATGAGCAGCAGGGAAATTTCTGTCTTGGACAAAAACATGCCTCCTTTGAGCAACAGAAGGCAGGAATAAATGAGCTATTTCTATTGTGAAAAGAAGACAGCTTCAAGGTTTTACATTAGGGTCTTCCAATTTTGAAAATTGGAAATTGTCACTTAAAGGAAGTCACTGAAGCTGACAAATCAAACAATAAGTTGAAAAAAAACCTACCAAAATTATAACAGCCTGTTATACATGCACTATAACCTCATTAGTTCTAGGGTCACAAACTACTTTTCCATGCATTACTTCATACAAACAGTGCAAAATAATCACTTAACAGAGAAAAGAAACAGAACATGAAACAATGTTTACTGTACTATCCAGATCCTTCAAAATATGAGTTTAAATTTTTTCATAGGTTTTACTATAGCATTAATAAGGCATACAGAAAACTCTTTATTATCCACACGCCATTAACCATGTAGGTTATAAATTAGCTGTACCTCTGTGGCAAAGTCGTAGATTTGGTCTTTGTGCAGAGACAGCCTAGCTCTGAACACTTACTTTTGTTGACATGACTTTATGACATGACTGTAGCCATATGGGTTATAAAGCAGTTTAGGTGTGAAATGATTATTAAGCAAGTTCACATCGAAGCTGACTTATGAAAAGCCACACAAGCACTGCCTTTCTCAGGAGCCACAGCCTGCAAAGGTTAGCTAGCAAAGCCACAGCATGAGCACATGAAGACAGCTGGGGCCACACTGCACCTGAGCAAAACTTAACTGCTGCTTGAGGCACCAGAAAGCTTTGTAAAAGGATGCCAATATTCCTGGGTGAATCCGTTCGAACGAAGGTGAGATTACTAGTTCTCTGTAGGTCAAATTCTGCTGTGTCCTAGCAACATATTACCTGGGTTTTCCGTTATTCCAGACTGAAAAAAATGATTGCTACTTGCCAAAGTTTAAGTAAATTAGTTGTACAACTCCACAAAAATCATTAAGGCAACAGCTCAGAATTAAGCTGCTTGTATTTTTTCTGATTCTTGTGAAATATAGGTGTCTGCCTCTTTCCACTCCTGTACACCTTTTAAGGGAAAATGCTTCTAATAAGTACTTCTGGATTTATGCAATGAGTGACCTTTACTGGGACTGGATGGTATGAGGATTAGGAAGGAAATTTTTCTTCCTCAAGTATTCTCTCTCTTTGGTTCTTTTATTGGAAAAAAAGATATTAACAATTATCCCTTAATGGTATTTTCATTAATGTTAAAGCATTTTAAACTTGTGACATCCATAATCTTTGTGAGATCTTTCAAAGATATGTAATGTTATTTGCTTTTTCACCTCTGCAACACACAGTATTTTATACTGCAAGGAAGGAGAATAAAAACTGCCTCAGTAACATTTGTATCTTACCACTCCTACCACATTCAGGAGGCTAAAGCAGTCCTGTACATGATTAACAAAGCCTAAAGGAGGGTGGTAGACTTGCAGTTTTCATTTTGCCCAAAAGCTTTGTCCTTGACAGATTGCAATGTGTCATTATTGAGATCTGACCTAAACTGTCAGGAATCCTCTAAAAACCAACAGAAATTTAAAGTTTTGTAGCTTAGGAATTTCCAGTAATCCCTAATTCTAGATCAAAACCTTACTGCAAACAAATATTATGTATCTTCCTCAACTATCTAATTCCACTAGATCTCTGAATTTTTAACTGGCTTTATTCCCTCTGAAGAGTTTTGCACAGCATGAGGAACATATGGCCTTATGCACTTAAGAAGTGTTTCTAAGAGTTTGAAAAAAACAGAAATTTCATATTACAAGATTTTGTTTCACCTAATTAAGCAAATCTGTACTATTTGGTTCAAGAACTGACTCAATGAAACCTGTCATTCCCAGAATTTCAGGATCATATGAATAGGACATTTGAGTGTTAAACCCATGGGAACACAGCTGGTGATTTTACAACAACTTTTGAAGGCTATGAAAAGTGTAAACTTCATCACCTCTACCACATCCTACAATTTATGTCTCACATAGAAGACAAACATCTGCTCCAGAGATGAAGCAAAAAGACACCTCACCACAAAACCACACAATAAAGTTTGTCAAGAGATTTCTCAGCTTGGCAGGAGAAATAGCCAGTAACCAATCTGAATAGTCTTCAGCTTCAATAACTCTAATATCACAGATTTTTTTAAGCTTATGGCTCTGTACTGAAACAAAACCAACAACATCAAAACCCCACAAAAACAATAACCCCCCCAAAAAACTCAACAACCCCACCCCACAAGTAATAATCAAACATCCACTAATTACTGAAACAATACATCCATGCTTTAATTATTTTGCAGTAGTGACAAAGTAATACCATATAGTATAATCTTCTGAGACCATAATTCCTCTAAAAAAAAGACTAATATGCCCATATAAATGTACCTTCTCCTGTTGTTACGCCTGATTTCAGTCCATGTTAAAAAAAAAATATTTTCTAGTACAAAATCTTTTCTAGGGTGAAACAATTACACCACTTTTGTGTGAATTAGCATTTCTATTAATGTAAATTAGAAATGAATAGGTTGTCTTGATAGCCTCACAGATAGTGAAAACAGGTAACACATTAAAAAAGTTTCTTGGCCTCTTTCTTATGCTGTCAATCATTAGCTCATTGCCTCATTAGAACATTTGAAGAATCAAGGATTTTAACAAAGTAAAAAATAGAATTTATGTAATTTATATCAAAGAAGTTTACAGAAATTGTATCACAATGGGACAACACTAAATTTCTTGCCTGAACAATCTTTTGAGCAAAGAATTTCATATTCTCTCTGCTATAACCACAAGACTCAGCAAGCCTAGTTTGACTGCTGTACGGTAAACCTCTCTTTATAAAAGGACTGGAAGCAAATACACAGTAGAAGGCATAGAATGGGCATAACATTCTCAATATTAGAAGCGTCAACCTTACGTGTTTTAATATTGCTTGAAAATATCTGAAAAATTAAAGATCAGAAACCAAGATTCTATCTAGTTACTGTAATTTAAACATAATAAATATCACTCCTCTTGTGTGATGATCTGGACAGTATCATAACAAAATTATTACCTAAAACGACAACTTAGCACTTAATTGTAATGTCTTGCTCTTTAAGGCAGTCTTGATTATTTGGAACACTTACCTTTTGAGCTGATGCTCAATTTCTGCCTGTCATTCTCTTGAAATCCTTTAACTCAAGTTTTAAAATCCTAAAGTAATGAAATACAGTTTCTTATGCCATATTTTTTAACAAATTCAAAGCCAACGCAAGGAGGGCGAGATTTGTCGGGAAAGCACATCTTTGGTGAGGAGAAACTTAGATTTGAAATGGAGACCAAGTTAAAATCTGGCCTGGAAAATAAATACTTTGCCAAGAGGCCCAGCTGTAAAAGAATCAGGAATGGTCAGGAACAGTATATATACTCAGATCTATTTCTCCCTTGTTGCATATGTTGACTGTGTTCTTCCTTACATTCGTGACTATGTCCACATAGACGTTAAGAGGAAAGAAGTCCAAACTTCCGTGTGGACACAGCACAACTGCAAAGGGAGAAGAGAAATAACATTTCTGTTAGTGCCCAGAGAGATGACAGTTTCAAGTGAGAAAAACAATAACCACAGCTTACAAGAAACCTGTTTTCAAAACACTTTTAGCAATAATACAGCCAATTCTATAAGGCAGATTTTTATAAATACTAGTCATAAGTGTACATTAATACCTCAATGATTTACAGATTGATAAAATTTATAGCGTGTTTAGTGTGAATCTGTGCTACTCAACATTTTGTAAGTAGTAGAGAAGATAAGAAACTGAGGAAGGAAGATAAAAAATTGACTAGTTCAAAAAATGAAGAGGTGTGCGCTTTTTACTTAGTGATCACATTTAGTGGGTGCCTTCAATGGTGTTCCTCTATCACCCTCCACAGAGGACTTATTTAATACTTTCTCGGCAGTAGATGAACATTGCTGAAAATAGGATCTGTAACACACTCCACAACTTGCAATCTGGTTTCAAATTTGGCATGCTGACAGCAGCAAGCCAATCCTATACTGAAAGTGACATCTTTTAAAAATCTCTTACTTCCTCCTGTTTCCTATATTCTACTACTCTAAACATTCAGATGGCAGATTTGCTCAGTTAAGTATCACAAAGTAAATACTTAAGTAGTACAAAGTTGAGCTATACTGCAATTTGTTTCTGATTAGTAGCAATAAAAATGGTGCTGCAGGCTCAGCATTTCTTCTCCAGTGTTTGTTATGAAATGTTGAAAACAACATAAATTTTCCAATGCAAATGCTGACAAATCAGCCTAGGCCCTGAAAAGAAGCTCCTGTCCTCTCATGTATTACCCAAAAAAAACTCTTAATAAACCAACACGTTACAGAGTGCTGTCTCTTCATACCTTTGCAATTCAAATGTTTTTCACACAGATCAAAGTGTCTGGAATTTATTAAACAAATGTTAATTGCACACAAAGACTAAAATCAAGCCTATTTATTTGTATCAGCTTCTGTTTTAACAGTGCAATTAGAAGTAATTAAACATGAATAAAACTTAAGGAATTTGGTTGTAAGTGCAAAACGCAGTGGCAGTCTACATAGGCTTGTAATCCAATAAAACACAAAACTTCAGGCTGAAGTAAGAGACTTGTGAAATAACAGTAAGTTACTGTGTGATAGGTGATTGTATCATAGGTAACAGGTAAGAGAGGGGGGCAAGCACAGACTGGAAAACTCAAAGTGAAATATATCAATGCAGTCATCCCTACATATATAGGAACAGTTATAGGTAAGCTCTGAGGTTGAACTCCTCCATCTGTTTGCATAGGCCCATGTAAAATTGACACAGTCAGTATAGACCTCATAGTAAAAGGTAAGCAATTGATTTAGAGGCACTGCAAGTACTTTAAACTGTTTTTAATACTCAGAATAATGTTTTCAGACATTTCTGTATGTTTTGTATGTTTTATACTTAGGATAGGATAATTATTCTAGTTCCAACCCTCCTGCCATGGGCAGGGACACCTTCCACAAGACCAGGTTGCTCAAAGCCCCGTTTAACCTGGCCTTGAACACTGCCAGGGATGGGGCAGCCACAGCTCTGGGCAATCTGCTCTCACTGCTCTCATAGTGAAAATTTTTTCCTAATAACTAATCTAAATCTCCCTCTGTCAATTTCAAACCATTCCCCCTTGTCCTGTCAATACATGCCCTTGTAAAATGTCCCTCTCCAGGTTTCTCATAGGCACCCTTTAGGTACTGGAAGCTGCTCTTAAGGTCTCCACTGGGCCTTCTCTTCTCCAGGCTGAAAAGCTCAACTCCCTCAGCCTGTCTTCACAGGAGAGGTGCTCCGGCCTTCTGATCATCTTCATGGCTCTCCTCTGTACTTGCTCGAGCAGGTCCACGTCCCTGTTGTGTTGGGGCCCCAGAGATGAACACAGTACTGCAGGTGGAACCTCACTAGAGCAGATTAAAGTGGACCCCTGTCAACCTGCTGGCCACGCTACTTTTGAGGCAATCAAAACGATGTTGATCAATGGCAGGGAATTAAAGATGACAAAAAAACCAATATAGATAACAAAATTGCTACCATCATAATTGCTATGTAGCTCATTCATTCAAACACAAAGCAAAACACATGGTTACAAATAAACTCTTTGAAATCACAAGTTCATTATTCAAAAAGTCTTGAATAATGCTAGCCTTTCTTGTAGTATCTTTCTCGATTTCTAAAAAGTGTAGGCCACGAGAAATGAGTAAGTCATTTTTATTCATAACTACCAAAAATACTACTTAAAATTGCCTAATATCTTTGACATCTTCATCCCGCCCTTCAGAAAAACTCCAAAGCCTCACAAAACCAGATGCATTGGTAAATGTCATATTTCCTCAAGATCATGTCTTACACTGTTACTGATCTAAGTGTGGCTACAGAGAATATCTTTATCTGCTAAGAAACAGGGGACCTGTTCCTGCCAATCAAAGCAGAACTTCTTTTTTAAAATATACAGTTGTAAAATCAAAGCAAATACTGAACTCAAAGGAAGAAATGTTCACATAAACTCCTTGAAGCAGTGTCCCAAAAGTTTTATTTGAAATGTCTTACGAGAACTTCAAACACACACAAAAAGTATTGTATTCTAAAGCAATTAATGCAGTAGCTCCAAACACAACACCCATTGATCCACTGTCATATCTGAACATCTCTTTGAAAAAAAATTTTTTCCTTAAAAATCACAACTTAGAATTAAATAAAAAATCCAGTATTTTGCCAAACAAAAGGTCTCACAGACCTTATATTGAAATTAGACAAACTCAAAAAATATGCAATCCCATTTGAATATTACTTTTGTTGACTCACATAATCTTTGGTTAACTCTTGTATAATTCTGTATATCTAAAGAGGACAAATCAGTGAAGTAGATATATGGTGCAATTCTCCTAGATTTTCTAGTACTATCAACAGCTATTACTGTCAATAGCATATGTCTGTCCTCCAGTCTATCAGAGAAGAACAGAAAGCAGGCTGGTTTTAAAAGTTCAGTTCAGCTCTGCAAGAATTTGGCTGCTTCCTAAATAAGCATAGGTATTCCAAAATGGATACAGAGCTGTCCTGGGTTCAGCTACAGCAGTCATTTTTTCTCCTTCTTAGTAGCTGGTGCAGTGCTGTGGTTTTGACTTTCAGTCTGGGAACAACGCTGATAACACCGATGTTTTTAGTTGTTGCTAAGTAATGTTTACTCTGACCAAGGACTTTCTCAGTCTCATGCTTTGCCAGCGAGGAGAGGAAGCCAGGAGGAAGCAGAGACAGGACACCTGACCCAAACTGGCCAAAGGGGTATTCCATACCACAGCACGTCATGCCCAGTATAGAAACTGGGGGGAGTTACCCGGAAGGCCCAGATCGCTGCTCGGGTCGGGCTGGGTATCGGTCGGCGGGTGGTGAGCGGTTGTGTCCTTTTCCCTTGTTATTCCTCTTATCATTATTATTGGTAGCAGTAGTGGTTTGTATTATACCTTAGTTACTGGAGAGCTGTTATCTCAACTCGTGGGAGTTACATTCCTCCAATTCTCCTCCCCATCCCTCCGGGAGCGGGGGGAGGAAGGAAAAGGGAGGGGAGTGAGCGAGCGGCTGCGTGGTTCCAAGTTGCCGGCTGGGCTTGAACCACGACAAGAGCTCAAGATTATAATGGTAAATTCAGGACTTTTCACCAAAATGATGCATACAGTTGTAAATTAAAAAGTTGTAAAGGCATTAATATTAATGATTTACCCTCTGCCAATCCAGACTGCCTGAAATAACTTCAGCTGGCACTGGCCTCAGTGGGGCAGGAAACCATCTTTAGACCAGTAAATACATAATGGAAGAAACCATCATGGAAGACTGCATGTCTGAGAACTGCTTCTCAAATAGGCACTCTAAGGTATTGTGGAATTAGTGAAATGTGCTAACAATGAAATGTAGCCAATTTGGGTAGGTTTTTTTGTGGTTGTGGGTTTTGCTGCTGCTGCTGCTTTTTAAAATCAAGACAGGTTTTATTAGTATTTCCTCATCAGACCAACATGACCCATCTTGATAGCCTCTTTATCACTATTTTGACCATTGGCCATACCAGTAAGCATCAAGTAGAGTGTCAGGAAAATGTGTATTCTAAAAATGTGTAACACAAACTAAACATTTCCAAACCTGAATGTCATTTTTCATTTCAGTGCCAGGTAGTGGTTCTTATTTTATACAAAAAATTTTGTTCCAGATGCCTATCCCTATAAATGATTCAGACATAGATTCATAGAATCAACTAGTATGGAAAAGACATTTTTAAGATCATGAAGTCCAACCATTATGCCCAGGACTGCCAAGTCCACCACTAAACCATGTCACTGAGGGCCTCATCAACATGTCTTTTGAACACTTCCAGACACAGTGATTCCATCACTTCCCTGGGCAGCCTGTTCCAATGCCTGATTATCCTTTTGGTGGAGAAATTTGTCCTCATATCCAGTCTAAACCTTCCCTGGCACAGCTTGAGACCATTACCTCTTGTCCTATCATGGAAAAAAAAAACAAACCAAACCAAAACCAGAAACCAAAAAAACAATGAATCAAAACAAAAAGAAAAAAGGAAAAACAGAAACAAAAGCTTCTGAAGAGGTTAAATCCTAGTAACAAAGCTGAAACAAAAGGAGACAGCACTTGTTTTTCAGATCACTAAAACCGCCAGTGTTAAAACCTAGACAAATATAAATAGGAAAAAAAATTTTCCACTGAGCCACTGAAAGGCGTTTCAAGAAATTCACACATTTCTGACAGTATTGCACTCATGGGGGCATGAGTAGTACATGGAGACAATTATTCTCTTCTTAATACACACCCACTAAGAGCTGCACTCAAAAGATTTAATGAGAGGTTTCAAAATTAGCATACGACTTAACACATTCCCAAATGATATCAGGTTTTGCCCAGAAGCTCATTTTTTGTTACTATGGGAAAATAAAACATATAAAATCATGATTCTTCTCCTCCTCCTTCTGATTTCCACCAGCCGATTGACCAGATACCATCAGCTATGCAACCTTCTTTCTAAGGGAAGGAAAACAACTTGCTGTTCAGACCTTTTTCCTTCCTTTAGAACAACCAAAAATCCAATGCCAAGCTCATGAGAAAATTACAACTACCTACAATAAGAGATGTTAAAAAGAGGACAAGGAAGAAAACTCTGTTTCCAGGAATACATCTTTTCTGATGTATATATTCCAGGAATATATATTTTCTGAGCCTTTTAGAAAGAAAAGGCAACACCAGGAATCTGCATATATCCTATAGTTTACCAGTAGCCTTATTGTATTAAAATGTACATTATGTAACTGCACTAATGGGGATAAGAAGGTTGCTTAACCTCCCAAGATACTTATATCTAATCTAGTTTCTTGGAAATATGCTACCACAAACCAATTAGAGTAGGTTGTCACTGGTTTTCCTGCTTATAAAATCCCTTCAATACGCCCCTTCAACAAACAAAGTACATTCTGAACTACTTCAACAAAGAAGCAAATGTATTTCAGAGTAACCTAGAAATGAAGAATTTAGTGTCCTGAAAAACATCAATCTTTCCTTGATTATTCACTCTGTTCACACTTTCTGGTTGTTAAATTCTAGTAATATGAAGAAAAATAAATCTTAAGCACTACTAGGCTTGGACAATGTCTCTGCTGAATGCAGTTCATTACTTTCTGAAAAGGGAAAGAAAACACAAATGAAATTTATTCCTTTGCATAATGTGAAGCTTCTCCAAAGCACTACGGCTATGCCAAAACCTCAGATTTTTAAAGGGATTTAGTACTTAAATGTCTGTCAGAGCACTTGAAAGTATTTGGACACCAAAATATTTGGCTCATCTGAGGCTAACTCTCATCAGTTCCTGAAAATGAAGTACAGTTACTTGACTTAGCAATGCAAAGTCAAATGATACCCTTACATATTCACTATTGCAGGCCCTATTTACTCCTCTTATTGTTCTGTTATTCTACTATCTTACTTCTGGTCTAGATTTTGGGGTCACATCACAATCTGAATACAAGGCAGCAAAATAACTGTGCCCAAAAAAACCCAACTATACCCAAACTTCAGACTTCCAAAGTTTGAACTCTTGGTGAGGCTGCAGAAGCCGAATTAGCTGTGAAACTATTTTTCTGGCCTGCTACTTCATTCCATATTGACTCCATATTCACACAATCATTAACAGCCAGAGATCAGCTCACTTTGTTTTGAGCAGAAAATTGAGCTGCTTTCACAGCTATGTTAGAAGCAACTATGAATAATGAGGAGTACAGTACCACAAAGGATGGAATGTAGGTAACAGTGTAATTCATAAGCAGGGATG
>NW_009918769.1:60932-68640 GCF_000696875.1 Nestor notabilis
AAAGTTATCAGTAATCTGCTATGCTTGATATGCTTAACAGTAGCATAGATATTACTATGCATTAACTGTAATTAGTATTTACTGAAGGTGGGATATTAAGGAGAAAATAAGTTATTATGGATTACAATTACTAATTCAAAATGAAACTAAGTAGAACCAAACAAACAATAACAAAACTTTCAAGGAATGATTTTTTCCTAATTTCTACTTACTGCTTACCCTTACTTATTGCTTACCCTTACTTATTGCTTCAGAGATTACTGAACATTCCCTTCATCTGCCTCAGCAAAATCATTCTGTTAATCAACAGAGGAATTAAAAAGTTGTTGCTGCCATTAACTCCCAAAGATGCTGATTGACACATTCAATTCTGTATGTATAGGGGGAAAGAAAGGAATATTGTAAATTGTTTAAGATCCATTACTTTTCAAACAAGCTAATTACAATTCATCCTTTATAAGTTATTTTCTAACAGGACTTCAACCTTTTGCAAAGGAAAGTAATATTCCTGACCTTGACACCATTACTTTTCTCAACTGAAACACATTCTTTTAACAAACAGTGAAGTTCTGTGGTTTTAATCCTTTTAATTAGGACAGTAAGTAACTAACTAGATGATTTAGTAGTAACATGACATGACTTACATCTTGATGCTTGAGAGCACTTGAAATTTAAATAGAAAATAGAAATCCTTATAAAGAAATATTACAAGCAACAAACTCACTAAGACGAAGCATAGGCTAAGTATAAATGCTTTTGATTGTCTTCACATAAATACAAATTCACATATAAGAACAACAAATGGATCCTGTTAAAGCAAAGATATAGAAAACTGTGTGGCGGCTGTTCAGCCTGGAAAAGAGAAGGCTGCATGGAGACCTCATAGAAGCCTTCCAACATCTGAAGGGGGCCTACAGGGATGCTGAGGAGGGAGTGTTCATTAGGGACTCTAGTGGTAGGACAAGGGGTAATGGGTTTAAACTTAACCAGGGGAACTTTACGTTAGATATAAGGAAGAAGTTCTTCACAGTGAGGGTGGTGAGGCACTGGAATAGGTTGCCCAAGGAAGTTGTGAATGCTCCAACCCTGGTGGTGTTCAAGGCCAGGTTGGACAGAGCCTTGGGCGACACAGTTTAGTGTGTGGTGTCCCTGCTTATGGCAGGGGGGTTGGAACTAGATGATCTTAAGGTCCTTTCCAACCCTAACTACTCTATGATTCTATGATAATGGATCTACTTCTCTGTCGTGGTTTAAGCCCAGCCGGCAACTTGGAACCACGCAGCCGCTCGCTCACTCCCCCCCCTTTTCCTTCCTCCCCCCGCTCCCGCAGGGATGGGGAGGAGAATCGGAGGAATGTAACTCCCACGGGTTGAGATAACAGCTCTCCAGTAACTAAGGTATAATACAAACCACTACTGCTACCAATAATAATGATAAGAGGAATAACAAGGGAAAAGGACACAACCGCTCACCACCCGCCGACCGATACCCAGCCCGACCCGAGCAGTGATCTGGGCCTTCCGGGTAACTCCCCCCAGTTTCTATACTGGGCATGACGTGCTGTGGTATGGAATACCCCTTTGGCCAGTTTGGGTCAGGTGTCCTGCCTCTGCTTCCTCCTGGCTTCCCCTCCTCTCTGGCAAAGCATGAGACTGAGAAAGTCCTTGGTCAGAGTAAACATTACTTAGCAACAACTAAAAACATCGGTGTTATCAGCATTGTTCCCAGACTGAAAGTCAAAACCACAGCACTGCACCAGCTACTAAGAAGGCGAAAAAATGACTGCTGTAGCTGAACCCAGGACATTCTCCTAAATTGTTTTTGTTGTTGTTGTTCCATTACTTTTTCTTCATTAATTTCCTCTATGTTTCTGAGCAAGAACTGCTGGTATTTATCTTCGTGACATTGTAGCTATGTACAGTGATTATGAATTAAGGAATACCATGCAAATGCATGTAGTATCAACTTTATTGTATCTGTCATTGGATACACACACAAAAAAAAAGGATTCAGAGAATTCAAGGAACTACACTTGTTGTGTAGAGGTTTAAGATGATCAGAAAGTTTCTGTCTAATTTAAAGACCTAAAGCCTTCTATTATTTTCTTATCCACACCAGTTCTCTTTCTCCAGTATCTGGTTTTTAGAACCCAGAAAGCCTGGAGGTTTCTTATTAACAGGAATACACCTTTACACATCTGTAGCCTAACCAGACCACTATGTTTCATATTTAACAAATGATATTAAAAGGCACACAAAACCACAAAAACTCTATTCTGCCTTTGTTTGTTGTGATCCTGATTCATGGTAAAGAACTGCTGCAAGAATGACAGTATTACATTCCTAATGCAATATACTAAAACCTGAATCAGCCTTTCAAATGTGTTCTCAGTTTATTAGGGCTGTAACTTTTGCTGGTTTACCTCTCCAACTACATTTTTATTGCTCACTCTTAAATTGCATCATGGTCTTTTGCATTTTGGAAGCAGATGATGTTTAAAGTTTTTGAGTCACATAAACTGTGGAGAGCAAGACAAAAGATTTACAGCTGGTAATACTGAAATTCAGAAGTCACACAGTACTTCCAAATGACTGCCCAAATACTGTAAGCTTTTGGGTATAATAATAGGGTATCTGATGAAGCAAAAATAAAAACCTGCACTCCCTGTGCTGATCTGCACACTTGGACTTTTAATAGGCTTGATTTACAACTTCTTCACCTTATTTTAGTAAGTAAAACAAAAGATGAAGTAATATGTCTATATGGCCAAATGTTTGCTGGCTTCTAGCCTACTGCTACAGCCTTTTCCAGCAGTTATTGGAAAGAGGAGAGAAAGGATAGGGGAATCAGATAAAATTTATGCTAGTCAGTATCTTTTATGTCTCACAGATGATGAAAATTTGAAGTACCAACCCTCAAAATTCAATTAAACTGAAGTTCTTCTGTTCTTAGTCAGATAAATTGCTAAACTGCTCTTCTGTGTTAGAAACCAGCATTAAACTGTATTATTAGCCAAAACGGAAAATGAGGCGTCTCACTGTAGAAATGAAAACTGAAACTACAGTTTAGTATTAAAACCACTTCAAATGGGAAATCTATGTCAGGAAATATATGTGAATAATACCTACCAATTACATGTATATGGGTATTGCCTTATCAGCCAGTAATTTATATTTTACACAGCAGATATCACCATTATGACTTGACAGCACTACAAAACTCACTGTGTTATCAGAACAGGCAGTATATTGAAATGAAACCAGACACTGAAGAGAGAAACTTTTGAATAAAGACAAAATTTTGGTACATGACCTACTATGACTAAATTGTAGGAAAGAAAAGGGATAGCATGAAAATTACTCAATAGTTTCTAGCTCATGCAATAATTTTAACAGTGCTATCTTAACAGCTGCCAGTCCTTAGAAGTCACACACACAACTTATTTCAATGTTAAATTATTACAAAAGGATAACTACTAAATATGAATGCTTGCCAGAACAATCAAAAATACATATAATCTCAGAAGTTGCAGAGATCATACAGGGAAAAAAAAAAACAAAGACAATACACCTTGAGCTGTTTACCATCTTATATTTACGAAACTTCAAACCACAAGAAAAATCATAATGTAATAATTCATTCTGTAATTAAAAGTTTTGCATTGCATGATGGAACTAAAAAACTAAACAATCAAGTCAATCTCAAAATATATATTTTCAAGGCATTCTGCATGTTTTTTTTTTTAAATAAATACTGTCAGAGGGGAAAGCAGTAATTTTAGGTTTTGGGTTTTTTTACTGTAGTAATTTTGTGGGAGATTTTTACAGCAGATTGAATTAACAAGTACTAATGACAAAAGGTAAGCAGATACTAGGAACTCTAAGCATGTTTCTATTTTAAATCTTTCACAAAATCAAGCCGAGCAATTTCCCTAACTTTATTCAGGGACATACCTGCATCACTATATCTGAATCTTTTCAACTGAGAGATAGCAAAGACCACTGGGGCCAAACACTTAAAGTTCAGCAAAACTGCTAGCAACAAAAACACATATAATAAAATATGTGTAAAAAGACGTAAAATATATGTGTAAAATAAGAGTAACATACATGTAAAATACGTACAAAAAAAAGGTAAAGTATTAAGCAACATTTAGCTATAGTTATTGCCAATTTGCTCATGTTAGCATGCACACACATATACCTACACACATATGTATACGTGTATGTCATGAAGTGAAGCATACTTGAAGGCATTGCTCAGATAAAATGAGGTCTGCCCATCAGTTAGACGACAAGTTGGAAAAACAAAGACAATTGTTCACTGATAATGCAGATAATTAGCATGGAGGAGGCTGACCCAGATCCTTTCCAAATGTGAGGCTATCCTGGTTCTATGTGTTAGATGTGCACAGAAAAGAAAAAAAAAAAAGTCATACAACTTTATGTCCTTGTAACGTCTTCAAGGTGAGAAGCCAGGCAGTCAAAGTAACCCAGGTAACAACCACTAATTGGCTTCAGATACATGGGGAAAACTCAAAGAGATTAGCTTGGGGCTCTGCAGCAATGAAGCAATTGGCAGCTTGACCTGATCACCTACATCAGAAACCAATAACAAGTGGAGAAAGGTGCATATCAGTGGGAAACCATCTGCGTGTGCCAGAAAACATGCAGAAGACTGAGTCTAAGGTGGAACAGCTGGCTACTCAAAAATGTAAGCTGCAAGCCAGGATTTGGGCACATGGAGAAGGTCCTCTCCCCTCAGCCTATGGCACTGCTCAACTGGGCCAGAGCAGCAGAAGCCTTGGTCAGCATGTGTCCTCACAGACTGTGCAAGTTTTATAGAAGAGAAATCTTACAGCAGAAATTGCTGTCAACCCACTATAGCCATCCTGTTTAGCAATTCAAGGTTTTTTTACTAAATGGTTTCATGCCAGGGTGCAGTTCTGTTCTTGCAGGTACCCTGCTGAAATACATGTTTTTCCTCTCTAGAGGATCCCTGCATTATATGCAGAACTTTCTCATAAATCTACATTAGTAATCTCTAGCAAATAACAATAAAAAGTTACACTCTTAGAGACTTCAAAACGCAATAAAACATTTCTTGAGAAATCATTCAAGTTAAGTACATTTTGCCACCACTACCTTTTAAACTATCTTCCTGAAAAGTGGGAGCGACTGAATTGTCAAATGCTATGATCAAGAATCCTTAGCAACCTCTCCCTATTTCAAATCTATAGGTTTCTCATTTGAGGTTGTGCAGTCAAAAGACATCTGACATTCAGCTAGTGGTACTTAGTGTTAACTGAAAATTCTGCAAACACTACAAGCTGTAATACAACTCTGCATTTAACAGCTATGTAATATTTCACAACTACCATATGCACTTTTTCCTTACTGAATCTCTTACTCCAAATTTGAAAACTAAGAACATACTAGGTATTGTGAAGCTTAATTGGTGAAAGTCAAATAGGAAGAAAGGACAGGCTTTAGGCAGTCATGAAGAACTGTCCTGGGTTCAGCTACAGCAGTCATTTTTTCTCCTTCTTAGTAGCTGGTGCAGTGCTGTGGTTTTGACTTTCAGTCTGGGAACAATGCTGATAACACCGATGTTTTTAGTTGTTGCTAAGTAATGTTTACTCCAACCAAGGACTTTCTCAGTCTCATGCTTTGCCAGAGAGGAGGGGAAGCCAGGAGGAAGCAGAGGCAGGACACCTGACCCAAACTGGCCAAAGGGGTATTCCATACCACAGCACGTCATGCCCAGTATAGAAACTGGGGGGAGTTACCCGGAAGGCCCAGATCACTGCTCAGGTTGGGCTGGGTATCGGTCGGCGGGTGGTGAGCGGTTGTGTCCTTTTCCCTTGTTATTCCTCTTATCATTATTATTGGTAGCAGTAGTGGTTTGTATTATACCTTAGTTACTGGAGAGCTGTTATCTCAACCCGTGGGAGTTACATTCCTCCGATTCTCCTCCCCATCCCTGCGGGAGCGGGGGGAGGAAGGAAAAGGGGGGGAGTGAGCGAGCGGCTGCGTGGTTCCAAGTTGCCGGCTGGGCTTAAACCACGACAAACACAATGAGAATGAGTAAAAACTAATTATTTGATGTTCTAAATGCTTGATCATGATCTCCAACATTCTTTCCCATCTGAAATGGAGTTTTCAATCTATTCTTAATTATTTGATGAGTTATTGATTTTTCTTTGCGCATAATTTCAGTCTTCAAGCTGAAGTTTCATATTTAAACAAACACCACCCCACCCTCTCTCCAGAGGTTGAATGCAATTGCAGAAGTATGTTCAGGCAATCTTAAGGTCCTTACCAACCCTAACTATTCTATGATTCTATGCCCACGACACCAGGAAAAAGTAATTGTATTAGAGAATTGCTATATTCTCTGACCTATGCCAGAGACTTCTGCATACAGAAGTCAGACTTTGGAGACTTGTAGGTACATAAATGTACTTCACCCATTTCACATTTTCAAGTCACAGACTCTTGCTCTTCAATAACCATAAAAGTTGTGCAAACTCATAATAACATGATCAGTATGGCCACTTTTGTCAGGGGACACCTTCTACCAGCTGCTCAGCTCTCCACAGTGGGGATTTTTTGGATAGGTTTTTCTTTTAAACCTTTTGCTCTTACACAGAACCCCCCCCCACAATTTTACAACTGGTATTTCGCCTGCACACTTCTTTATGGCCCCTGTATTTACTTTGTGTTAGATGAATTTTATGGAGCATCTACTCAGTGCGCAAATTGTTTACAATTGATTTTCATAGTGACACGCTCTGCTGTTTTTATATCCACAATTTTACATGCATGATGAATAACTGCTATTCAGATGTACTCTTTTCAGGTGCAGAAGTGAAGGACAACGTTTCATAACGTGTTTTTTGGTGGCCCAGATGCAACTGACTTTGCAAGGACAACCGCTAAAAGTTTCTTGTTGCTTTGTACATAAAATGAAATGTCCTTTACCTGGAAGCAGCCAGCTTTCCCACAGATTTTTTTAAAAACACAATCTTTTTACACCAGACAAGCAGTAAAGTTGGGCAATAGTTCTTATGAGGTTCAGATTTTTCAAAACTGGATTCTCTGTCACTCAAAAGTAAACACTGTTCATACAGGCCAATGATTACCTTGGAGGTGCTTTTCTTCTATCTCCAACAACCTCAATTTGTTACAGTGTGGGTGAAGTTTTAACACCAGGTAGCTGCATGAGGCATTAAAAAAAAAAAAAAAAAAAATCCATTGGGATTGCCATAAAGACAAGTCCCTACAAATTGCTGAAACAGAAGAACAATCCATATGCTGTATAAAAATACTCCTGGAATAGAACAGACAATGTTTTTTATAAAACTAATTTTACCAAATTCTGCCAAAGCAGCTCCTAAATACAGTACGCAATAACCAGAAACGATCAGGCCCATGAGACAAAAAATCAGATACCAATGATGTAAAACAGCCAAAGTCCATCAGGGAGAAAAAAAATCCCAAACAAATGAACAAACAAACCGAATCAAACCAATAAACCCACAACACACCTAACTTTAGACAGTACCCTAGGAAACTCAGTATCTACAGAACAGAAGTAGTACACAAATTTGTGTTTCATATCCAAACACATTCCTTTTCAGAAAAAGGACCTCAGCCTATCTTCAGCTAAGATTTATTCAGTTGAAATATCAGCTGGGACATGACTC
>NW_009918769.1:68652-76742 GCF_000696875.1 Nestor notabilis
TAGGGAAAGGGATGCTTGATGACTGAGGAATTTCTTAAATGTCCTCATCTGAAAATACCTAGCATCTCATTGTTGCACTTAATACACAGTGAGATCAGTTCTCATAGAAAACCAGCAAAAGTAAGTGTTTTGCTGTTCTGTGAAATAGTGAAATTCAAGGTTAGGTACTTATATATCTTTTAAGTATATTTTCATATTTTTGTTCATATACCTTTTACCAATACAGTCAACTGAATGCTCACAATTTTTTCCTGATGAGATTTGCACTTACATATTCTCCTTGTATCTCTCCCTAGTAAAATGGTTGAAACGTCCAGAAATGGCTACAAGGTAAATGTTTATTGAAATCTCATCTCTTCTACAGAGTACAAACCTTCTATGCTTAGATAAAATAAGGGTCCCAAATCTGTTCCATGACACAATCTCTTTCTAGCTCAAGCTCTCCTGTCTTTAGGAGACAGATGGTGAATTTCAGCACTTAAAAGCTGAAGGGTTTGTTCTATGGCTAGGGTTGTTCTAGTGTAGACCCTGAATAAATGGGTCTCTCATCAGGAAAGGCTTGCAGCAATGTCCCCTTCCCCTCACCCCTGCCATCCCGAGCCAGGTTATCATCTTAGGGACTATAAGCAGAAGCTTAAAGCATAGACCCCAAACTGGAAAGGTTGTGAACACTTTCACAGTTTGAGAAGTCCTTGAAATCTGCCAGAGTAGGTAGGCAGAGCCCCAAAAATTTCTATTTGTTCTCTGTTCTCCATGACACTTTCTTCCTTAAATTATTCCAGCTTTCAATATTCCTAACCAGAAATTTGGAAGGAGGAAAAATTAGTAGGCCCATAGGAAGAACAGAGAAAGCTCTGCACTCAAACTCCCCTGCAGGCCAATGGAATATTTACCTTTTCATCACAGATTGCAGTTAATTGTAAACTCCTTCAGAGTGAAATCAAGTTGCCAGGAAGTTAGCCTGTTGGAGATACTAAGTTGCATTTTTTTTTTCCTTGTTCTTCTTTTAATAAATGACCATTTTAAAGTTGGGTTTGGTTTTCTTTAACCCCTTTATTTAAAAAAGCCTAATTACTCAAGCAGTCAATCTAGATCATAAAAGGCAGTACAGTTAACAACTAGAGAAGCCCCTAGAAGACCACAATGGAAAGTAAATAATGAAAGAAAAAAAGACAGCCAACCACCATGACACTTTACTCTTTATTTACTTCATCATGGGAAAGCCAGTGGGCGAATCTTTTCAACAAATGACATTTGAAATGGTAGTTCAACATTAAACATCTTTGACTGCAGCAATTCAGGCAGAGTAAGACCAAAGAAATACTGTTTAGGTTTTCTCTCATTAAACTAAAATAGCATAAAATTGGAAACAGGCATTTGACCTACAGACTTGAAAACTCTGAGGTCCTATTATATCGCATAATGCCACATGCACTTCCATGAGATAATATTATATTACCATTTTCAGTGTTACCAAAGTGTTCATTACCAGTAATGTAAGGATACATAAAACCTATCTTGCAGTCACAATGTTTGATTTCAAAACTAAGTATTCTTTCATTTATTACTTCATAGAATAGCTAGAACATCAGCGGGATTTGCTTGACTTTATTTTAAACAGCGTAATAGTAACTTCACTGCTAGTAGACATAGAGAATTTGTTATTTGTTTCTTAAATGTTCCACTTTTCTGATTCTATCCAGTGCCAAATGCTATTCTGCCACAAAGTGAATGGCAAACAAAATATCAAAATATGCTTGTGCACATCAAGAAGTATCAAGTCTTAACATAGGGCTGCCAAGGGAAAACCAAACAAGAATAAAAAAAAGACGTCATGTTGAAGATAAAAGGTTTCATTACACTTTAGTCATACAGATCTAACCTGCACTTGACTTACCTGCACTTTAAGATACCATACTCAGATACATATACTACTTGCAGTAATCATTTTATCAAAAAACATTGTATGAATCAACAATCCAATCACTAGATGTTTAATTTTCCCCTTATTTCTTAATTCAGGGGTAAAAAAAAAAAATGAGTTCAGCAAAATGCTGTAGGTTAACCATTTTTTCCAGAATGGACAATAAAGTGATACCTTAAAGTTTTATAATACAGATATGTCACTTGTGTATGGCAGCACTGTGAACTGTAGTGCAGACAGTGACAGCAGAGTAACTATTCCCAGTTATATCATAATCGATTTATTTCATCTTAGCTATTTGACAATATTATATTGTTATATTAGCTTCAGAGAGAAAACTGATTGTCATATTCCTCCTGGACAGCTGCAATTCAGAAGAACAGAGAATTCTATATTAAGAAATCTCTGAAAGTAAGGAATGCAATGCCAAATTTCTCTTAAAATCATAATTGCACTGTCTTGCAATTATGATTGTAGAGAAAAAGCTCGATAATACAATCTGTGAAAATATACAAAAACCCCATTCTCAATGGTTTAACTTTTGGTTTTAGTTAGAAATGTTTTGAATCAGACAAACCAGAATGACACTCTGTGAGTCCACCATTTTTCATACAGTGAATCTCTCTTCCTCCTTGTGCATTTGGTATTGACAACACTGTAATGACCAGTCTACTAAATTTTAATTTATCAGAAATGAACCCTGTGAGTCTGACTCGAATATCAGAATCTTTCGTTTGTGAAACTAAGGTAAATTGCCCTTCTACCTATCTGCTACATACACAGAAGACCAGTAATATGATTTATGGTCATATAAGTTATACAGAATACATTCTGTATTACTAAAGAAAATCCTTAAAAACAATAAATAAGGTACCAGAAATTTCATAAATGCAAAGTCATAAATACTAACCAATATGTTGTGAAAGATGTAACAGTTCTGCATCAAATTCTACTATTATTTTTCCAACATCTCCTAATTTATGATTTTAGTTTTGATGTGTTAGTATTCAGAAATTTTAAATGGACAGTGACACCAGTAATCCAGACTCTCGACCACACTAAATATACAATAGGTAAGTGATTAACACTTGTATTTTAAACTAAGCTTAAAATAGAAAAAAATAAGGAGCCTTCAAATGAGAAATAAGTTAAGCCAAGTGTCACTGTATGCACAGAACTTTCATGATTACATGGGAAATGTAAAACTTGAATTGTCTACTGTTTCCATGGAAACTTTTTAACTACAGGATCCAAACACAGGGAACAACACAATACATACATATGCCTTAGAAAATGGACTTCACTGGGCGATTTCAGAATATTCTATGAAAGCAGAAGGAGCAGTACCAAATAATATCAGATGAGGAAAATGAAAACACAGAAAGATACATCTGGAATTAGAACCAAATCGGAGTGCTGTGAGGTGTCCATCAAAGTCAGTCCTTGTTATAATGACTCAGGGAACAGCATTATAGATTATGGAGGGAGAAGGAAGAAGTACAGCAGAAAAACTACCATTAAAAAGAAAATTACTTTCATGCATTAAATGATTGGTCATGGATTCTATAAAGAGGATCATCAGAGAACCAGCAATAACTCCATGCCTTCACTGGAGCTCAGGAGGGCCAAACACTACCTGCAGAGCCTGGCTTACAGTGAGGACTCCTCAATAATGAGACTTGAAACACATTTCAGGCAAGGCATGCAGTTAAGGCTGAGCTCACAGCAGCACTACCCCTGTGCATGCTGTGACCTCCTTTCCTCGCTGTAGGAGACAGCAGCAGCATTAGAAGATTTTAACAGGCCTTCCTGTTGCTGCCTATTTGTAACAGTGATAAAGCCCTGACACGGGATTTGGGAAAGCCAATACACACCCCACCTGGGTCTGATCTCTTGTATTCAGAACAGAAGACTGGAGGTGGTTAGAAAACTGGGAGAGAGCAGTAAAGCTTTCTCAACTGTTTCACAACACTCATGCAGCTCCAGCACCTTTAAATCTCTCACCCAGCACTACAGATATAGTGTCCTTCCAAGCACACAGTGTTTGCAGTTATCAAACTTATTTTTGGGCCTTATCACAGTCCTCTCTAGCTACATCTATCATGTGACATAGCATACTCAGATATCTTGGTACCTACTCACAAGCACTGCATGGTTCAGTTCACCTTCAGTTCACCCTCATGAAAAGGCTAACACATCAACAAAATACATTTCACCAATAAAATGCACTATTTTCACAGGGTTTGACCAATAAACTATTTGCACTGTGTTAGTCTTGCCTACAACTAGACAAGTCAAATGATTGGGAGTGTTACCAAGAATTTGATTTTTCTCTAAAAGATAAAAAAAGGGATTCTCTTAAGTAAACGGAATTAAGGTATTTGAAATAGTTAAAACTCAAATACGAACACAGAAAAGTCTACTTCTAAGCATCTGCAAGAGAGTGGGTTTTTTTAAGAATAATGATGGTAGACAGCATGTGTGGGTGGTTGTTTTTTGTTTTTTTTTTTAACTGGGCTGCCACTAGAAAACAAATCTCTCTACTAAGACAATCAATTGATTGATTTGTCTTATTATCTCATATGTGGTAATATGAGCTATTACCATAACTACTTTAAACTGCTTGAGCATGACAGTGCTGTAACATACAGATGTAATCTCAAATATATCCAGCAAATAAAATAAAAATGAGGTTTTTTGGATCACATGTCCATAGAGCCAGACAATTAATCTACTTGGTCCACAAGATAGTTTTCTTATTATTGCTGCTAAAATAGTTCCATCCTTCTAATATTCACATAATCCTTTACTAGATAGCTGGAAAAATATGGCTAATAAGTGAGATAAATAAAGATAGAGACTTAATGCTACTGACTAAAAAGTTTCATTCCACAATACAGATACAGTTAAAAAACATTGTAAACAAGGAAATGCTTCCATTGCCTGCATAGTGTCACTGCTGCCACAATTTAAGAAGATGTGCATTCAAAGCTTAGGAGAAGAGTCGAGACATCTACTAATACTTGAAAGTAGGCTGAGAACCATCCTCTATCTTCTTACTAAAGCCAACCCACTCTAGAACATGAAACAGATGCTATTTGCATTGCCATTAAAAGCAAGGTTACACTGTCAAATTCCATTCCCCAATACAAAATCTTGCCTTTTCTCTTTTTATTGAAAATAGTACAAAATTCGAGGAAGAAAACCTCAAAATAATTAACTTAAATTCATATATTAAACAGGAGCTATGTGTGTTTTCCAAAACATACTCCCAGAGCCGAGCACAGCCCCTGCGGGAAGAAGGAGCGTGACAGCCCAGGATCCGGGCGCTGTCAGTGGTGCTGAACCGAGGCCCTCTATTGTGAGCAGGTACCCAATTCGGTAGATCCACGATAACCGCCTCATTTAAGCAGGAGAATCAAAAGGTTTCACGTCATTTGAGTTGAAGTGTGCACATGCGTAAACTAGAATCGTAGTCCTAATATGCTCATAACAATTCACTGAAGTCAAGCATAATGGACACCCCCTTCCAAAGCTTTTAATATGAGCTGAAAGGGTTGTCTGTGCTACAAAGAATTTTTCACTTTCCTAATAAGAATGACGTACATTTAAAGAGTCTTTGAGAAAGACCTTCAAGATGGGAAAGTCTGCTCTGCCTTAGGAAAAAAAAAATAAAAAAATTGAAATATTAGGTCAAATTCAGTATTATATTGCTCATTGTTATGAAGAATAAATAATATTACTGTAATACTTATATATAACTCTATACATCAGCTGACCTAAATACACAGGGTTTTTTTCCTTTAAAATTTTTTTGTTCAGACACCCAGATTCAAATAAAACTGGATACACCTGTAGGGCTAGCATCACAAGTTTTGCAAAGCTAGTGGTACACTCAAGCAATTCGACCCTCTACAATGTTGTTCCTTAACTAATCAAATAGTTGTAATCAACCAGATTTCAATGCCTGACAGTTGTCCTTAGGGGTATATGTGCTTTTTAAACAGTATCTAGATTTGAAAGTACTTCTCTGAAATGAGTCTTGGAACACAGGCTTTGCTGACAACAAAGTTCTGCCTTAGATAACTTTCTTTTGAACTTTATTTGCAACATGTCATACCCCAGGAAAACAAAAAAAAAAAAATAAAAATAAATCTCCAATAGAGAACAGTTCACAGAACATTGTTCATAATGGAAGTCAGTGTAAAAGATACCTAGAGCAAATAATGAATTTTTCAGCTTCCTGTATTGTTTCCAGTGCCAGGTCAGCTCCATTCAGCTACCAGGTTTAGGCGCTACAACACATTCTGGAAACTGTTTAATTACAGCCACTGCTTCAAAATAATTCAGGATTTAAGCAATTGATGAAACTAAGTTAGCCATGGAAGGTCATAGCTGAATACAAGACAACCACCCCCTAATTAAAAAAAAAAAAGCTAGATTTGCGTGTGTGTGGCTTGGGTTTCTTGGAGCTTTGCATTTGGTTTGGTTTTTTTTTTAGAAACAGAACAGGAAAAAAAATTACAATCACTTTCTAATACGGCAATGCTGCTTCTGTAAAATCTCAGACTAACATTAGAAGGAAATCTAAATCAAATGAAATCTGAAGCCTTATATTTTAAACTCAGAATCATTATAGAGTAGGCGAAAGAAAATACACCCACAAGCCCAAACCTTCAATTTATTTGAACTGAGAATCCCAGAGCTAAAAGGAGTTATAAGAAATTTCTTCATGATACTTGTCTAGTCAGGCTTCAGCAGCATCAGAAGACATGTGCCAGCAGTTTGTAAGCATGGGCTAGAAACAAAGAGGAAGGAGGCTCCTCAGATATGGAATCTTAAGCTTCAAATCCTTTATCAGTGAAAAGACCAATTTTAAAGTCAATACTTGTATTTGATGCATAGTCAATACACAGCAACTCTTATTGGTGAAATACACTTTTACTGTCGTCTTTTCATACAAAGCCTGACAATCATTCTATGCAGCCAGTAACCTTTACATAACCTTATCAGTAAAAGCAGCCTGTAAAGAATTGACATTATCTTACAGCATGCTAATAAAAGTACAGCAAGCAATCTCTTATTTTCTTACTGGTAGCAAAGTAAATATTAAAAATAAACAAGGATCCAAAATTATTCAAACAAACCTAACCTGTATTACGAGGCACTTCTCATTTCTCACACTGTCATGAAATAGCCTGTCACAAGAATCATATGGCAGACCAAATAATAGCAGTTCCCAAACAGGAGTCAGAAAATTTACTGATAAAGAACTTAACTTTCTAGAGCATCTTAAAGAAAACTAAGAACACCTCAGACTGACTTACAGCTATAATTTGGGAACATTTCAACCATTAAACACAACAGCAATCTTTCATCACAAAATTACATAAACACTTCACCAGGAAGCAGTGTCTTATAACTGCAGATACAGGTGGATTTCCATGCAAACATAGCATAGAAGTCTAAATTGTGGTCATGTCAAGAAAAAATAATAACCTCCGATGCCTTTTGAGAAATACAATATTGACAATATACAGGATTAGAGATTTTGCCATATATTGTATGTAAAATCATCTCCAACATGACCTTTACAATAAGACAAACTATGAAGTAAAAGCAGTATGTGCCAAAAGTACATCAGTAATCTGATTCATATGCTGGATCTCCCTCTCCCCATTCTCCCACCCCCACCTCTCTTGTTGAATAAAAAATTATAACTCCTAAGAAGACTGCAATTACATGACTCTTTCCAGGCAGCTATACTTAAAAACAAACATCCTTACACTTCCTGTAAAACAACAAAAAACACTGCCCCACAAAAAAACCCCACCTGTATGTTAGGTAATAAATCAGCATATCTATTTATGTGTTCGATTATACCTAAGAAACTTCAAGAAGAGAATTTAAGATAAACAGCAACACAACCACAAACATCTGCTATCTAGCTAAAGAATAATTTCATCAATTTCCGGAATTCTAAGGCTTTTATTCCTTGCATCACATGCCTCAAGCCATCCAGAGAAGAAATATCTGTTATTTTATTAGTGCATGGGACATTTTCACATATCAGGAATTACTCTTATTCCACCTTGTGGTAAAGTGATCAAAGCCACTAACAAATGTATCTGCACTAAATTGGGGGGGGGGGGGGGGGTCGGGCATA
>NW_009918769.1:76773-92988 GCF_000696875.1 Nestor notabilis
ATATATTGCCTGACTTAAGGTTGTAAGGCAAGAAACCAAAATAAACAGACATGTAAAACTTTTACCATTTTTATTAATTACAGACATGTTTCAAGTACCAAATATCCCTGTATGTACTTCACAACTGCCATGAAAATAATTTAAGAGATGTATAAGCACTGCTTTCTTTTTAGCACACAAGAAAGTATTTCCCTTTAAAAGTATTTCATTTATCATTACACTATTTGAAGTTAAGCAAGAAGTGAGATAAGAGATAAATGTAATTCATTCCCATCAAGAACATTCAACTACCGCCTCTTCCCTTAAAAAGCATGTAAACGTCTCCCAAACTATTTACAAGCTTTAAAGTAAATGTTCGCAGTAACTCTAGTCTGGTGTTTAAAACAAATGTTAGCAGCTACTCTAATATGGCATTTGAAATAACCATTAAGTTTCAGCATCAATTCTGACTTGAAGAGAAGATCTGCTTACAAAAAAATGCAGGCTCTTCACAATAAATGGGCATACATAATTTTGAGCAACATACTTGACTTATTTTTTTAAAGGTATAAACTGTACAGCAGAACCACTAAGTTAAGTCTAACTGACCACAGTCTCTCCATGAATGTCAAAGTATTTCTCTGATAACATTTAAAGCCTCAAAAGTTGCAGATCTCCTATTGTTTTGCTGCCTTTGAGATGGTAGAACACGAAAACACTGCTGAAGAACAGAGGGAGGTCCAGTGTTTCCTTCATAGCACAGAACTGTGCAATGTGCAGAAGTAAATTTCCTGCCAAAGTACAATAATTGGAGTGAGGATCTGAGAGGGAAAGAGGAACATTAAAAAACTAAAGTAGCAGTACTTATTTTTTTGTATGTGTTGGAGGAAAAGAAGAATTGCTCTGTGCATCTTAATACATTCTACGAAATTATGTGAAGGAAACTAGTATTAATCATCACCTCTGCAAGAGCAACAAAATACATTAAGACTATAGAGACGGAGTACTCGTAAGTAGAAAAAACATCTACCAGTAAGGTACGAACAAAGAAGCAAAACTAAAAATAAAGCAACAATAGCATGGCCTTTTTTTCCTGTAATGAAAATTCTTGCAAGGTAACCAAATTAAGACTGACTCATATCTGTCAGTGCCTTTATTAAGATATCTTGTACTCTGAAATGATTACACTCAGATAAACAGACCTAATTTTTGCTTCCCACAGACAAGAGTTCATTATGCTAATCTTCTTAAAAACAGCATGTGAATTTTCAAGTAACACATTTTGAAAGACAATGCTTAAACTCAAGCACAGTGTCTACAAATTTATTCTGGCAGCAAGGAGTATCTTCTCTGACATACCATGACATTTATTGTTGGTTTATAAACTTGTACCACTCTGAGTAGACAACATTCAAGGTATTTTTTCCACAGTAGTCATGGCAGTTTACTCTATGACCACTCCAAACTCTAGGTTAATGTTAATCAGTACTCTCACTCAGTTGCCACCCTGCACAGCTTTCTCTACTGCATGAAAATTTCTTTCTTTACTTAACTCACTCTAGAATAATAATCTGTGCACATACATGAGACAATCTAAACAGAGGCGACTTTATGAAGTTCACAGTATATGTTCACAATTAAATAATGAAGTTACAGCCAGAGAAGGCATTTAATCAGCCACATTCTTCAATAAATCATATATTTATTTAGCCTTTTTTATCGCAGCAATCAACCAGAACTCCAACATAGCTGTTGAAATATTATATGCATATAAAATGGGGTACATATGTTAATATGGCACTGGTCTCAAGGTACTGAAGTCTATGTTTTCAAAAGCTTTAGAGATTTGGAGTCCCAATGGCATAATTTGATTTTTAGGTTACTGACTATTCACTTTGAACAACAGTTCTACTAACAAACTCTTCTGAAAACAGACACCCAAATCTTTTTATCCATCACAGAAACACAATTACACATTTCACTGTAAACTTGTGATTTTTCTCAACTACTAAAGAAAGCTGAACTAATTACTCAATAGTTCACACCATGTTACAAATGCACTCTACACTATATACTTTGGTCTTCATTTATGCAATGACATTTTCCAACAGCATTAGTAAAAAGTAAGGAAGAGAGCTTGTTCACTTCAATGTTTTGAGCAAAACAAGTAGCATTAATGACTGTTAAGCCTTCCTAAAATCAGTGAAACAAACTAGTGGAAGATTATAGCTGCATATGGAATGTAGCGCAGAGATGGTGCAACTGGTTATACCTGAGCATTTTCCTTGTTTCATTGTGGAAAAAACCTGCCACATCTTTAGACTACATACAAACAAGCTCATTGTTAAATTTGATCCAAAATTCATTGTTAGCTACAACTTCCACTAATTATTGAGGCAAATCACCCCAAATTTACAGGAATAGACCGCATTGGTTTTGCTTGTGCAGATGATACTGCATAAGATTATTGCCTTGAAAAGCTCGCTCTAGCCATTGTTATCATGCCTCTACTCCTAATATTGGTCAAATATCCATTTTGGGCTCATAACTCATACTGCACTTAATATTCTTAAAAACAGACCAATATTTGGACATCACCTGTAAGTATGCATAGATATATACTAAACCATTCAGATAAAGCATGTCTGTGCATCGATAACCACAGGAAAGCATTACAGAATGAGTTGCATCATGAATCATATGCAACTGGGTTCTTAAGTCAGCTAGATTTACGTAATTCACTGTGAACTTGGAAATAGTTCATTGCAGGAAGCTCTGCAATTAGACAGAAGATGAACTCTTCTTCATAAACTTTCATGATGCTCCAAGTACATCATAAAAAATTCTCTAGAAATAACATTTGGCATACATTCCTAACAATTGTTATCCTAGTAATATGAAGACCTTTCAGACACTTCATTTTTTTACATCTTGCTGGACCTAAACCACCCTGATGCTCTCATTGCTCTAGGAAGCCTATTTAACTATTCCATTTAGCTTTCACCTCAAAAAGCCTGCTACTGGAAAGAGAGGAAGCAAGTAATCACAGAAACAACACAGACAGAAAACACGCATACAAGCAAAGAAGATTCCCTTTATGAGAACCATACTGCATAGGGCTTGTGGGTATAGAAGACCATCATCAGCCTGAGCAACCTCTGTCTGAACAATAAGACAGCCTCTGGCTGGCTGGTTCACTACTCCCAAATTACATCCACAAAACAACCCTGGACATCATTATAATTTACATATGCTGTAGAAGATACTATGTGAGAAACTTTAGTCTTTATCACTTGATCTACAAGAGTTTTTACACTGTATAAATCACAGCCATAAGCCTTAAGAGATGAGCAGATATTCAAGCACGATGATTAGGCTTTGCCCAGCAAAGAGAAGTTTGGCAAATACATTTCAACAAGCAGCATGTACTTTAAGTTTGGTTAGGAGTTTTGTGGAGTTGGTTTGTTTTTTGGCTTTGTGGTTCGTGTGGGTGTGTTTGGTTTTTTGCTGTTGTTGCTGTTTGTTTGGGGTTTAATATTCATTTCAGAAGAGACCTTTCTGGAAGTTAATTATCCCAGCCATTTTGCTTGTTTCCACTATATAACTTCTACAGCTTTCAAGAAAAGACTGTTTTCTGGAGTCGTGCTGAAATTATGCAACCCAGTCCTCACAGGGAAAAACATCTAGAAAAGCACATGAGACTATTGCGATTCAGAAGCGCCACACTTCTCCCGTCCCCCTAAATGAACTATCACACTCATCTTACCACTGTGTGAATGCTGTATGTATTCTTCAGTTCTCTAATATTCAAATTAAAACAAGAAAGCAATTTTAAGCTAGGTAACATTACACACTTCTGCTTTTCACACTTTAAGTCTTAATAGAAAGAATGATTTCCCCCTGAACCTTCATCTTTAACCAATCAATGGAAGAATAAAAACAAACCAGAGCAAAAATTTCCCATTTCAGAACATAAATCTCTAGATGTTATGAACTCTGAAAACAGTGCTATCAATAAGCAACTGGAGACTACTTCAGGAGGGCACTGCTTATACATATGTGTTCAAACAAAAAAATCAGAATAATCACATTTAGTGAACATGTTGAAGCCAAATATTGAGCAAAAAAGGTAGCTTAAGAAAATTAAAAAAAATAAAGCCTGCAAGCTTACTAATACTTTTCCCCAGTCACACAGACATGTTATAAGTATCAATCATCTATTGAACTTAGTATCCTGAGAACCATGCCAAAAAAAAACCCCAAGAAAGTTAAAACACTACTTCTTTCTTGAGGGATGCAGTCTGTCACACAATGTCTTAGATAATACTTAAAACACATCATGTTTGTTTTCCCAATAGTTCCTTATTTTCCATACAGCACAAGGATAAGAAAAACACAGAGACAAGAAACACGTCTGTAAAAAGCAGATGTCTATGTTCTGTACATTTACTGCTATATCTATAAACAGACTACTTATGTTTTCAGATGGGAAGGGATGTCTCTTTTTTTCTTTTGGTCTTGCACAATGCGTGTTTAATCTATGCATAGCAAAAGAGATTCCTACAGGTAAAAAGACCATTAAAATTGCACTGATTTTTGTATTTTTTTGTTCTACCTATTAATATACTATGAACCTACAGTTTCTTCCTAACTGAAAATAACAGGATGCAATTTTTACTGATGGAACACTTTTGCAAGTTTATGAATCAAAGAAAGACAGTCAAGTGATAAAAAACTAAATGCAGATGCCTTTTAAATGTTAATAAAGAGTAAGTTATAGAGCTCATGTACATGAATAGCACACACATTAGAAAGGCTTCAGCATAGTATTTTTGTTGTTTTGAAACAGAGATAGGAGTCTCATTAAAACTACTTTTTTATCCAACTGACTATAAAGAAACTGCTACTTGACAGCTTATAAGGAACAATGACTGTTTGTCAGTACTAGCAGACTACATGCAATTAACTAAAAATGTTAAATCCCCCTAATTCAGTTTGCAATTTTCTTCTTTTTTTTTTCTTCCAGATACACTCCTTTTCTCTGTAATGCTGAGATGTTATCAGTGTGCTAAAGCATGCTGCATCCATGTGTACTGTGTAACACTGGCACATCGCATCCTGCTGAGCAGCCAAACCCACTGGCTACCAAAAGCAGACTCATCCTACCATAGCAAATTGAAACCTTCCTCTTACCTCGACTTCCTTGTTCTTCTCTTTGTTTCTGCCCATTGAACTTCTCCCATTGCTGGCAGTCTCCCGCACTGGAACTACAGAAATCTGTTGGAGGGGCATTTTTACTGTGCTGTAGGTTGCCAATACCTGTTTGGATGCCTTATATCTTCACTCCCCCTGAGTAGCCCACCTGTATAATTGTTCATATCCTTGCTTTGCCAAGCTCAGCTCTAAATAAAAAGGGGAAAATATGGTTTGAGAAACTGTGTAGCATACGCCAGGGTCTTCCATTTAAAAAAAAAAAAAAAAAAAAAAAAAAAAAAAAAGAAGAAGAAAAAGAAAAAAGTCAAGTAGAGCAAATTGCAAACAAACAAGAAACAGCAAACAAAGAAATAAGGCACAATAATCCAGAGAGTTTCACACGCTTAGAGTGATGAGTTGCTGTGCAAGTCATAACTCCTCTGCTGCAGCCCTGGAGCACCCCCTTGCCCCACTATCACTCAAGAGCATTGTGGGAGACAATTCAATTTCTGTGTTACCTAATAACTGTCATGGAAACCAAGGAAACCCAGGTCTCGCAGGCCCTCATTAGCAATCGACTCCCTCTAATGGCACAGGCTTCCACATTTGCAGCGGCTGCCACTTCTGCTTTTGTTTCCCATCTGATTCCACAGGAGTCTACAAAGCACCCAGAGACACTGCCTTGTGCTGACTAGGTAAAGCAGCATAAGGCTGAAAAGCTTAGTGTCCTATTTTGGAGCCAAAATCTCCTCCTTCAAAAGCACAGCTAGCTTGCTGTGTCCTTCATGCATCTACAATAATCTGCTTAGGTCAAAGGATCTGCCTTGAAGTGAAGAGCAGCGGTGAGCGGTGAGCGAATGAGGTGTAAAAAGGAAGACAAAACTGGGAGGGATTGCAGATGTGCCTTTCTGAGGTTGATAGTAAAAAGTTAACCCTTTGCTGCGCTCGTCCTTTCCCAAGACATCACCAGAAGCAAGCATACCAGGACAAGCCAAAGGCAGACACACAACATGCCTTTACAGTAGTGGCACTATGGAAAGATAATTTACGTGAGTTTGTCCCACCCAACAGGTTCTGTTCTCTCAGTAATAAGAAGCAAAATGCCCAGGAAAACTGTTTCATCATTCCTCCCTCCCCCTAAAATGCAAAACAACAGAAGGATGTCCCAGGTGCTATATTAGAAAAATAGATATGAAGAAAGGAAACAACACTTAATTAAAAATTTTATTATTTTTCATAAATATTAAGAATGCAAGAAAAAAGATAGTAAAGAAATAACTAGATCAGAAGTTAAATTCTTAGCAATGTATAAATAATACAGGAATGAAAGCAGGAAAAAAAATAGAGCAAGCACCAACAATGTTTTAATATGTTGTTAATTTAAAAAAAGAAAAAAAAAAAAAAAGTATTACCCAGGCCTTGAAATAAATCATCTTTATGGCTAGCTGTATGCAGTTGCACTTGGAATTCTCACAGGAAATAATAGCATTATATACAGTTTTCTTACTTTCTTTTTTCTGGATTTGCTTACAAAGCTATGTGGGAAGGATTTAAAATACTGTTGATTCACTGCTCGCACTACTATAGTTACTGTTTCCCAGTCTGAGTTAACAGAGCTTAAAAGAGATTAGCCAGAGATAAATCAGGATCTGGTTCACGCTGCCATCCCAGTTTTACATCACTGGTCCCTGTGATTTAACCAGCGTAAAACTGGGATGGCAGTGTGAACTAAGGTGTACTGACATGCTCTAACATGAAACTTTATCAAATGCACTAACAATCATAACTGTAATAGGAGTTTACAGATGCTGCAAGACGTGTGTCTGTGTGTACATTTTTGTATTTATGTATTTTTTATATATATATCCAGAGTCATGAAATAGATTTACAAAGAACAAAATTAAGTCTATTGCCATTTACAGACTTCCTTTACAAATTTTCAGATACAGAATCCAATATACACAGGGAGGTATTTCTGAATTTTGAATATACATCAGGAAAAAAAGACAAGCACCTGCTTACCAGGACAGCTGCAATTCAAAAATTTATTCTAGCAGTATTCAAAGACAAGAAATGTCACATACCAGAATGGTAAAGTTTAGCTGTTAATCTTAAACTATATTATAATGCAAAAGAAAATCCTTAGAAGTTTAATAAAGTTTTAAAGCTACATACAAATTCTTTTCCTGCCTCTGAGGAACAACCGGATTAAGAATCTCGAAACCTGGCTCTGCTTTGTCATGATGATCACTTACCTCTTTGATAAAAGCACTGATAGAAAACTAGTGGTTTTGAGGTGTTAAAATGGACCTTTCCATTAGTAGTGTGTATTCCCCTGTCTAGTTAAGCTTCAAGTCAACCTGCCTTTCGATGCTGTGCCAATAATTCTACATTTTAAATTATCCGAATTTAAGTCAGACTTTTCTAGGTTAACCAGTAATCTCTTTAATCCCATCTATGTCTGTTTTAGTTACCCAAAATAAAGACCTTAAAGAGCGTGATGTGCTTAGTTCTTTTTAAGATGATGAAGTGTTGTGGCCCTTTTTTACTCCATAGTGAACCTATGCCATTAAAAAGTATATAACAAAAAAATTAGGCATCTCACTTCTTGGAAGTTCTGACCACCTACTTCAAGGAATTGCTGAACTTGGACACAGTGGGAAACTTCCAAAAAACCTGCACAACAGGAAATTATTATTTGCTAACCCACCTGCTTCTGTTACTGGCAACATACAATTAGAAAACCGAGTCTGTTTGTTTTTAACGCAGATATGCAGGTGCACAGTATATTGGAGATTATACTATGAACTGTGCTCTCAACCATTATTTGTCAAAGAATGAAGACAAATGCAAAACTTGTCATCAAAAATAAACTCTTACAAACATCCTTCTGTGTGGATATTGAAAGTCTACTTTTAGAGGTTTTCCATGTTTGCTAAAGATTATTTGCTTTGTGAATCTCAGCTGCTAGAATGTTTCAGGGACAAAAATGTAAGATACTAATTTAAAAATGCAAATGAATATTCATTCAAAACATATTTTACAAAACATTTCTTCTCAAATTCCTTCAGGTACCTATTGCTGATTATGCTGTATTTGTCCCTTTAGTTTCCATCTCTATTCTATAAACCTACAATACTGCCATTTCCCTCCTATTCTCATCTTCTGTGACCCCTTCCTCCTTCCTTTCCTTCAGAAACAGCTGGACAGAATTTTATATTTCACTAAATATTCATATTCCAGTAAATATAATTTCTCTGATTTTTTAATATTCTATTCTGTAATCAGCTTATTGAAAACAGCCTCATAACAGAAGTAATATGTATTGAACCAAATTTTTAACTTTATGTGCAGTCCGCATGTTCTTTGGCTTTGATATTTCTCTCACTGCTTCAGAGAGAGAATGGTTCATTGCCACTATGATAAGGATCCCACTAAATTACAACAGTGTGGAGTTTGAAAGGATCTGTGGAAATTAACATTACAGAGGTGGCAAATTCACTTTAAACTTGCTGGTGGTTTTGAGCCACAAAGTCTCCTGGCTTCATAATTTTAAGATGACTACACATAAGTGACAGGTATGATCACCCTCTTTAAATGCTTCTCTTTAATGCAATGAAATAGCTTAAATGAATTCTGATGCCAGGATTCATATTAACTCAAAATTGTAGTTCAGCTACAGGATTAAACCATTTTAAAACCACAGACTTCACATTCTTGAATAATTTTCTTTAATATCCAAATATTTCCTAAGTTTAAGAGTAAGCAATACTGTAAGTGGGTGCCACTCCTAAATTACTGTCACCCACCTATGTGCAATTTAGACTTAGAAGGAAGTAATGCAATTTTATTTGCTTACTTTGTTACCTTGTACCTCTTCATTTATTTTGCTAACAAATTGAAACTGCTGTGAATTTAAATGCTATTGTTTCATTCTCTAAGAAAATTATTGATGTTTTTCAATTAAAACGTAAGCCCGCAAGGAACTGATGCCTGACTGATACCTGGGGTCAGCAGCCTTGTTCACTTGAGTAAACAGATTCTGAAGAACAGAATGTCAATGTAAACGAGCCACCAGAGGGAGCTTATCCAGCCTTCTGAGTATAACAGAACTATATTGACATTGGCAAAAAGTTAATTAAACATTTTTACAGGGTTCGCTGACTGGGTTCAAAACAAAGCACATTCCCTGGCTGAAAGTCTGCATGCCTGAGAAGCTTAATGAAATCAGAAAAGGTTGTTTCTTTAACAAACATGGAATACATTTCTGATTAAATAAAGATAATTAAGTTCAGAATGTGTGATACAGCATTCTCCTACACATAAACAAGCCTTTTCTTCTTCATCCCTCTTAATTTTCACCAGATAGAGAGAATTCCAAAGTGTTATTAAACTGCAAGAGAAAAAAATGTAAGTTTATAATTTCACCTAAAAGCGCTTAACATAATATTACCACAGATTTAAGTCATATATTTCTTTGTTATCCATTACCAGCTTTCTAAACATTGCAAGATTAATTTGATTGTACTTTCATCTTATCTCTGCCTAGATGCTTTGCTTTGGAAGGTAAGATTAAATGTGATGTGCTATTACATTTATCTGTTCTATCAAGCTTCAATTAAAAAAATGAATTCTCTTCAATACCTCATAAAAGTAGTAAGTTTTATAGTGAAATCCTGTGCAGCGTAAAGATACTTTGAAAAGCACTTTGCTCTATAATTACACCAATACTTAAGCACTGGAATAAAATCCAACCTGAGAAGACCCAATACTAGCTACAGTTCCTTTAAGTTCCACTAAGGCCTTCTGAGTGCCAAGCTTCTCTGCACAACTATTTTACCTTTGGTGAGCACAGTTTTTCATCATTTGCCCATATCAATCCACAGCAACCAGGAAAAAATTTACAGCTGCTCTCCAGTATACTTTCTGAAGTCATCTTTCCCAAAAATATTTCCAGACACATATAAGTTTTCTCTTGTTTATCTCACTGAATACTGCATTTTTTTTAAAGAGTCAGAAGAGGTTATTAAGAGCCTAAATTAACAAAGGATAAGAATTGTCAATCTCCTGCTTAGAAACGGGTAATAAAATCAATCTCAGAATTGAAGCGAGTTTTACTATCCCCATCTTATGCCATAATGCTAACCAGTTTCTTCACATCACATATTGACAAAAAAGCTTATTTTACATTGTTGAGTATCTTACTAGATTAGCAACTAACACACACATTTTTACAGCATAACAGTTCTAAGAATCTCTAGAAATCTGGGGTGTAAAATAACAGTTATAAAAACCTTTAAAGCCTCTGTCAGCGTATAATCAGTAGCTAAAAAAGGACAGATAACGCTTAACTCTGACAACTGTTCTCTTCACGTGCATTCACTACAGAGTAAAATTCATCCCTGTTTAGAATTGAGCGTGAGAAGACAACACAAAACATATGTATATCTCCTACAAATATATATTTATATATATACCCACAGAACCCTGAATTTCATAGTTCTTCAAAATGTATTGTAAGAGTGCCTTCCAACACTAGCAACAGTTCGTGTAACATTTATACTCTGCTAGAGAAAACCACCTTTATAAAGCTCAGCTTCATGAAAATAAGATTTCCAATAGCTCATGTGATTCTCATCATCATAGCATCAGGGCTAAACAGCTACTTGGAAACTGGGCGTTTTATGATACTTGCCTCTCCACGCACTAATCAGCTTAATTTATTGTAGGACTGCAACGCGTGTTAATCACTTGTTCATGCTAGATCAGATTGCAAATCTATTTCTCATTCTCTGAGCAACATGGATACCCCATCTCTGAAAGTTGGGATTACCCTGTAACACAACCAAGATGAAAATCACCCCAATCTATCATCTTCTGAATTTTAAAATCTACTATTGAAGATCGGAACAAAATCACAGCCTTGGTGTGAGCATCACAGGCTTCTTACTCAGCAAATGTCTACCCTTAAAAACACGCTGCCACTGGGTCAATACACAGATTGAAAATGATGCAACAGGAAACCGGCATTCGTACTTGAATTCCAACTTTCCTTTCCCCCTTAAGAAACTTTTTTTCAGTGGGAAACTATTCCCACTGCATAATTTCAGCTGCACAATTCCAGGCCATTTGCAGCATAAGCTTACAGACATTTTCTAGTAATATCTACTAACAAATATTGAAAACAAGGAATGTATCTTCCTTGACAGTAAGATACTCAGTATGGTAAAAACACAAGCATGGCATCCATCTCAAAGCACACACTATATGCAGATATCAGACCATATTGCATGAACTCCAGCTAACGCATGTAGAAAACCTGCTTCTTCAATGCACAAAAGCTAGGCATATACATTGGTGATGTCTTCAAACAATTGAATACATAAGTGAAAACCACTGAATACATCAGTGAAAACTATTTGAAACTGTGTTGGGAAATCCAGTGGATATTTGTAAACAACAACATACGGTTTTCTTTAAACAGAATTCAGTGAAGTTTTGGTCTTACCATAAAAAAAGACACATTAGATATCAAACGTCTCAAAAACAATGAGCCAACTCAGATCAAAAGAAAACTAAAAAAATAATAATTTTGAAAAAGAAACTGAATATTTGCTAAAGTTAGTGAAATCTCTATTTCAGCCAAACATTAGTCAGGGGAAATATTGCTGAATTGTTAAATTCCTTCAGGAAAGGATGCATATACAACTTTTCCGTGTTTCGCAGAAGGATAAGTGTCAAAGCACCTTGAACAAAGGCCACACCTGTAAATAGTCACAAAAAATAATGAGGCACATCTTGTTCTGATTAACACTTTTTCTAATATCATCCATTAATTAACACTTTGCAGATTTTAGTATTTTAAGGATCATATACCTTAAAATAACATTCTATTTCTCCTAGTTTGCTCCTGCTCACCTCCTCCAATATTCCATAGCTGCCTAACAACGTATTTTACCACCTAAACTCATCCCACTGGCTTTTCCCAGCATAAGCAGTAAACTTAAATGAAAACCCATTGCTCTCTTACCTCACTGAAATTCTCATTTCAGATAGGAAATGCAGTTAAAAAAAATGACTTCTTGCTAGATGATTTTCCCTCACTGATACTAAGGAAAATCGAACTGACACAAAAGAGAGTAAGACCTATAATAACAATACAGTAACACACATTTACCAGAGAGACTTAAAAGCTGGTGCTTACAAGACTCAAAGCAATGAATGAAGCAGCTTTGTTCTCTCCCATTACCCATGCTAAGAATGAAATACTTTTCACAGCCCTAAGACATTGCTGTCCCGCTAGCTTAAAAAAAGCTATGAGATTGTGTCAAATAAGCCAGAGCTATTAGTGGCACTGGGTCAAGAAGTTTCATTACATTTGTGACGCAAAGAGAAAATTTTCCTTTCAGCTGCATGCTGTGAAGACCGTCCCTGGATCCAATTAATAGCAGGTACAAATCTGTTTTTAGATCAGATGCCCTAGCACTGCAGGTTTTGGAACCGTTTGCTTTAGCAAAGTGTTGAAGTTTCCCACTGCCCATTGAGCTTGTCACCTGAGCTTGAGGTATATGAGTAAGCAAAAACTGAAAGGGGCCCTCCTTTGAATTACACAATCCAGTTTACTCAGAGTGGATGGCAATAAGTAGGATGCACATATGAGTGTCTGTCTTCATATGCTGTCTGTTTACTTACGGTTGCGATTTCTTCATTTAACTAGTATTCACTTTTTTTTGCACTTCATTACAACTTTCATTATAAGCTGGTTTTTAAGAAATACTCTTTCAACCAGGACACAAAGGATAAAAGAAAGAGCAAATAAGCTACGTTTAAAGAAAATTCTGTAACTGTAAAACCTTATTTCCAACCATGTGGGTTTTATGTATTTAGATTGTAGGCACTCTACAGGAAAAGAATGTATCTTTATATGCATGCCATATCTAGAAAATTAGAAACCTGATCTTATTAAAATTTGAACTTTTAGGGAGTATCAACATGAACAGACATGCTTTGTTAAAAATGTCAAAAAGAACAAATTCACTGATTTCAAAGAATCTTTATTACCCTTCCCACTTCCCATTTCTTGCAATATTAACAGTGCTCAACCTATGTCTGCAAATACTACCTTTTCTTCCATTCAGAGGCCACAATTAATCATAAAAACAAGTAAGCATGGGTATTAAGGTATTTTTATTGCAACAAACAACACAGACTATTGCTATGACTCATTCTAGCATAAACAAAGTAAGCATATTATACATACAGCCTAATAGTATCAAATCAAAGCTTTATATAACCAACAAAAGGAAGGGATACTTGCGCAGATGAATGTGCAAAAATCATGAAAAAGGAAAAAAAAAAAATCACCAAACAAAAAACCCACACAAATCAGGAAAAAAAAAAGTAAAACTATTAATGTACTCGCTCTCTCCATTTTTTTGAGGAAGCTGTCACAGTTTCACAGAGACATTTGCCACAAAGTTATAAATATTCACCATGACACTCCCACCCCATTAGATTCACTTAAAGAGTAAGGAATCTTCAAAACTTTGATCTGCAGAAACAAGAGATGAAAAGGACAGATTGGTTAATTGGAGGAGATGAATGATGAAGAACAACAATGAACAAAGTAATGAAAGATACATAGAAAAAGTCGATGAAGAACTTTGTGAGGACAGAAAGCAAGTGCCTATTAAATGAAATTGTAAGGAAGAAAATTCATGAATTGTAAAAGACTGGAATTATCATAGGGCATAAAATTAGAGCAAAGAATTCAGTTGAAGGTTATAGTTAAAGCAAAAAACCATTACGAATCAGAAGACAACTAGACGTTTTGTTGCAAGAAGAGTTTCTAGGATACACCAGCAAAATCTAAATTTAGATCTCAGATGAGACTTGTAAGAGCTAATAAAATATTTTTTAATTATTACTGGTTATGAATACATCTCCCCAGATGAGTTCACATCTTCCTGCTTCAAAGTGTTTAACATGACATTTCACTTTATAATAATATTATCATCATCACAGCTGTACTTAAACATATATATTAAATATAATAAAACTATTACTCATGGTGGCATCTTTGAAAATTGCTTTATGTGGACTATATAAAAAATTGCAAATTATGGAAATCTGCCAAGAAAAAAAAAAAAGGGCTTCTTTTTATATCCATTTCTCTCCTTATAATTCTGCTTAAGCAAAGGTTTTCTCTATTTTGTATACTTAGCTCCATTTAAAGAGTACAATTTGCTTAGGAAGAAAAATGTCAAAAACATAAAAGAAAATACACACAACCTCTTCCAAAACAAGAATTTCAGTCTAGAAAAATGTGCTTTCATTTTTATTTTTGTTATCTTAAGAACTGAACATCAGCTTTCAACTTTTGTTTATGACCAGGTATACTTTGTCACTTCTCAGTGACAATCTTCATTATAGCATCTTACACTAAACCAGTTCCAGTGCAACACACACATACTTCCATTGCCAAGTGAGTATACATGGGGGCAGAGGCACTTTACAACATCACTTAAGCTCTAACCTTCAAGTGTCACAGCTGTGCTCCTTCTCTGTATCAAGAGAAGACTCAGCAATTCTCCCAGGAGTGTTTATGTTTGAGTAGATGGGTGCCAGGCACTCAGATCTGGTGAAACCACAATACACTCCTGATGGGAGCACCAAGGAAACCAAGGCTGTGATGATCATTCCAGGATCTTCCTGCCCTCTAATGTCAATTGAGCCAAACTGAGTCATTATAGGTAATTTAACCTTTATCATGTGTGCTACTGTCACCTTTTCAATAAACCATTTGAAAACAGAAGTCAAGTTCACTTCAAAATTGAAGGTGTTGCAATCCTTTTTCTTTGACTAATAAACACTGGGCAAAGAGTATATATGTACCATCTAACCTTAGCCACTTAGAGTGCACGGAGCCTACACTTTAAAGCAATTACTCTCCTCTATTAAGCCAGATATCTGGACAAATTTCATACCCAGTGAAATTAACACCAGTTTATCAGTGGTAACTTGGCCTCAGGAATTAACTTTATGGACATTTTACAAAAAAGAGTTTATCAATGGAAGTTTTCACTCTAGTAGTAATTCTTGAATGAATGCTAAGAAACATTCCAGGGACAGTACCTTCCAAATTTATACAAAGAAGTATTTGTGTAATCTACCTAACCCTGGAGTCCAGTTCATCTGGTCAGAAGACACTAGGCACCACCCGCAAGTAGAATGTACTACTTCTAAACCTTAACTATCTGAAATTGTGTATACACATCTGTCTGTCTCTCCATGGTCTGTAAATGCAGCCTACATGATCTTCTCCAAGTTGCAATGAAAGCAGATCACTAGATTAAGATACAGCAGACAAACAGGTAAGGGTTCAAGTCATTGAAGCTTAAACTTTCAGTGGTGTTCAGTCCAAAAACTACCAGAGTTCACCCTCAGGACTCTAAACATTCCAGGTAATGGTTCAATACATATAGGCTACTTGTATACTAGATGGTGTGGTAACAGTCCCCAGTTCTCCCTTTGTAAGGCCAACCATTCCTCTCCTCCGCATGTTAGATGCCTTGATAGGGCATCCTCGCACACAGGCAGGAAGCACACAGCTGTAGTTCAGCCACATCTCCAACCAGATGACAAGATGATCAAGGAACATTGCAGAGTGTACGTCCTAGAAATTCTAGCTATAAACTGCAGTTTATTTTAGTTATTAAAACACACAAATACCACCTATCAGCAGTATTTTTCCAGTTTTACCACTAATTAATTACACAATGATCAAACATGGAAAGGCCCAGGATTGCACCACCAACAGCTGTGCAATGCTAGCAATAGGAGGTGGCAATAATGCACAAAACCTTGTTTTCTCAAGATCTTCTATGCAGCTCTGTACAATTATATACTATGTACACTGCTGGGCTAGTCAAGCAAAAAACCCCACAAACTGCTAATACTTCCTAGCTGTTAGTTAACAGAAAGGTGCAGATAGCAGAACAGACTACTTCTACATTATTGACTTCTTACTGTGATTACTCAGGG
>NW_009918769.1:93003-93235 GCF_000696875.1 Nestor notabilis
ACACAGGAAATGTACCAGTATTTCCACTGCCCTCCTGCCAGTTTGACAGTCATTCCTGATGTTTTTTGTTAGTTTATTTTCTGCTAAAATAAACCTTCTGCTTATAGTCATGGTCTCTTTGTGAAACTATTCACAAAGCAAGAGCTGTATAAAAATGATATATTAAAGCCTGAGTGCAAAAGTCATACAAAATCTAAAAATACAACCAAGACAAGTGCAAGGTCCTACACCT
>NW_009918770.1:0-1258 GCF_000696875.1 Nestor notabilis
CTAGGTGATCTTAAGGTCCTTTCTAACCCTAGCTATCCTATGATTCTATGATATGTCTCTGTGGGTGTACATATATTTATGATACAAAAGCGATGGTATATTGAAAAATGTGGGATCTGAGCGTGACGTGAATGGTATGGAATAAGGGGTGGTTACTGTCCTGGATTCAGCTACAGCAGTCATTTTTTCTTCTTCTTAGAAGCTGGTGTAGTTACCGGCTGGACTTAACATGACTGTTAATGGTTGGACTTGATGATCTTAAGCGACAATTCTATGACTCTATGATTTCCAGGAGTATTTGCTGTGCATGTTACAGCTATGTAATTCACTTAATATGACATTGGTTTAACATCATCATGTACCAGGCTTGCAGACTGTACAGCCTTGGATGACGTGGTTTAGTGTGTGGTGTCCCTTCTCATGGCAGGGGCGTTGGAACTAGATGATCTTAAGGTCCTTTCCAACACAAACCATTCTATGATTCTATGATACTTTTCTGCCTGAAATTTTTCAGCTTGGCTCTGTTCTTCCTGTTTTGCTCTTACATCAGGCACTGATGTCTAACCAGTTTAACAAAAAGGAGCAGCTTTATGGGGAAAAAAGTCCACATTTTAGGTGTTACAAATGCACATTGTCAGATGGGTCTGTCATGACACGCAACTTACTGGACATTTCTATTTGTTGTTTTTATTATGCTTAAAGGGAATTCACCATACTCCTACTTTGTATAGCACTGGTCTCATTTTTTTCTTTCCTTTTCAGGCCATTGAGAATTTAGATTGAAGAAGTGTTGTCCTGTAAATTACCAGGACCAAGTGCAGATGTGAACTACTAGACCAGGCTTTAAAGAATCCTTCCAAGTAATTTGTTTGTTTGTTTGTGTGTGTTTTTTTTTTTTAACTGAGTTTGTCTTGGACCTGAAAAAGTATACTTAAAATAAAAAACTTTGCAAAGTGTTAAAACCTTTTTTTTATGTGTTATTGTCATCGCTCATGTGTCATCTCTTGCAAGTATTGATTTGTACATGAAATCAAATTTGTAATGGTTGTGGTTTTTTATTCTTTATCCTTGTGCTAAGTGGGAATCATAATCCAAAATCAATAAGTATTTTCCAGCACATATAAAAATGTCTATGTCAACTGTGGACCATTTTTAAAGTTTCCTTGTTCTTATATGCAAAATGTATAACATAGAATCATAGAATCATAGAATAGTTAGGGTTGGAAAGGACCTTAAGATCATCTAGTTCCAACCCCCC
>NW_009918771.1:0-22697 GCF_000696875.1 Nestor notabilis
TTGCCGGCTGGGCTTGAACCACGACAGTCATTTATCTCTACAGTTGTGGAAGGAGGTCTGTATTTGTGCTTGATTGCCACTGTTCCTTCCATCTCTCCATCAATGTTTCCTTAAACAATTATTTCCAGTTATACCAACTGCTTTTGTTTTAACTCATTTGCTGCTTTTGTTTTAGCTCATTTCTCTTCTCTTTTGTCATATGGCACATAGAATCATAGAATAGTTAGGGTTGGAAAAGACCTTAAGATCATCTAGTTCCAACCCCCCTGCCATGAGCAGGGACACCACACTAAACTATGTCGCCCAAGGCTCTGTCCAGCCTGGCCTTGAACACCGCCGGGGTTGGAGCATTCACAATTACCTTGGGCAACCTATTCCAGTGCCTCACCACCCTCACTGTGAAGAACTTCTTCCTTATATCTAACCTAAAGTTCCCCTGTTTAAGTTTAAAGCCATTACCCCTTGTCCTACCACTAGAGTCCCTAATGAAGAGTCCCTCCCCAGCATCCTTGTAGGCCCCTTTCAGATATTGGAAGCCTGCTATGAGGTCTCCACGCAGCCTTCTCTTTTCCAGGCTGAACATCTTAGTATATACTTATTTTTATACTTCCTGTGTCATCTACAAAGGTATCTACAATCTGTTTGAGAGTGCAAACAGATAAATTGGTAACTTCAGAAGTAAACAGCTTTTCGTACCTCCCTTTCCATTCCTCACCATCTTTGCTTGCATCCTTTTTCTTCTTCCATTTCTCAAGTTCATTTTTGTTTCATTTCATTCTTTCTCTTCTTTCCATGATTTTGTTTAATAGTTCTTTTTTTATATCACTTGCATCACTCCTTTTTTTTTTTTTTTGGTCTCTCTTGTCTACATTGCCTCCCATGGCATTTTCATCCCATGCTGTGACTCTTTGGCCACAGAATAATTTTCTCTTTCTGGGGTGAAATCAACCTATTCTAAGTAAGAGGGAACCTGGCTAGGAGTGTGTCTCATAATTGAGACCTACTCTTCTCCCCATTCTGTGATAATTAAGATTTTTTTTGCTTTCCTCTTTTCCCCATGACTGCCTTCTATCCACTCAATTACTGAGTTTCCATTCCCTTTGGACCTTTTCCCTTTTGTAATTTCTTTTACTTTAGCTGAAGTACTGCAGTAAAACAATCCCCTGGTTTATGTAGGTTGCTTCTTATTCTTCCTTCCCTCTCTTCTATTATTCCAGAGTTGTCATGAATAGGGTCTGGACATGTCTGGGTCTGGTCATTACAAGTCGGTCCTGGAGCAGCTGGAATGTTGACATCCACTTTGGCTGACAATTCTTCTGTTGAAGTCTGTGCCAGCCTTGGCCAGTACCTCATTTTAGCCCTGAAAAGCTGGCAGGTAACTGAACTACCATGAGTGGCACAGAGAAAAACCTGAATGCATATCTATGGTTTCAAACCTGTAAGGCTTTTCATATAGTTAAAAAATTTAAGGAGGCCAGAAAGGTCTATTAGACGATTTATGCAAATCTGGTCTATGCTTAAGGCCAGATCTTCCAGAAATGCCACTGGACCTTCCGGAAGTGGCACTAAAGAAGAAAAAGAACATATTCTGGCCTCCATAGAACAGGCCAATACATTTCTCTCATTTACCCTATATCAAGCCTAATGCTTATGTTTGGCTACACTGTAGAAAGGCATCTGATACAGTTTTTGAAGACAAGTTATCACTCCCCCTGTAGTTTGCTTCAGTGGTTAATGATTGCTAATAGTTGCTCCAATGATTTAAGCTCAGTTCAGTTTTCATGTCCTAGCTCTTGTGATTTTTTTACCTGATAGATGAAAGAGACTGATATTATTTGTCTTTTTATTTGGATATTTTTTCACTATATACAAGTATACAGATGACAAAATGTTTCTTTGATCTGAAACACCCCTGAAAAGTCTCATTAGTTGCTTTTGCCATCACATCACAATGAAAGCTGATTTTCAGTTGCCTGTCCAGCATAAATAACTTATGAATTGTTTCCAGTCACTGACATCCAGAACACATATAATCTGGAATTTTTATTTTTTTTAACAGACAAAGAAAGAAGTTAATTATAATAGAGGATGCAAAAATCTTTTCAGTTTCTGAAGATCAGTAGCATTTTATAGTAATGATAAAAATTATAACTCATGAAATAAATACGTTTTTGGAAACAAGTATGCAGTTTATTTGCTATGATCACAAGTCAAAGAGAAAAAGAGTATGATCTAAAGTGAAGATTCAAATTATTATTCTGCTTTTTTCCCAGCACCAGCTGATGCTCCTAACAGTTTTTTGAAAGTATTGCTTCTATAAATCAGTGAGTGTATACAGAAATACATACCTAAAAATGAATAAGAGTATGTTTGAAAAAGACTATGTCACACCTGAAAGGCTAAAATTACTAATCTGAAACCCTTTGATGTATTACACATGATTTTAGGCTAACCCTACAGGTAGTTCAGAACGTATTATTTATAATTCTTGGGTATGGAGAGGGTTATGAAGCTACTTTGAGAAATAAGAGTAAAGCCAGTTTAAAATAGATCGTTTAACTAAGACCTATAGAATTCTAGGCACTCCAAAAATTCACAGTTAACACTGAGATCATTGAATATACAGAATTTTATCTGACCAAAATTACCTGGGAATGAATGAAGAAAAAAGGCCCTAGAAGTCTCAAACTAGGTGGTCAAAATTAGGGGGTGATCTCCATCTGGAAGTAGAAAATCTAACTTCTGCCAGGTAACTCACTCGTGCATTATGTAGATTAACTGTTATTGTCATTTAGTGTTGTGAATAAAAAAAAAAAAAAAGTTCATTAAATAGAAAAAGGCTCCACATTTAACAGTATCACTAAAACAAGACATTAGTTAATACATACCACCACCAAGCTAGTTCTCCGAAAACAAAGAACATAGTATGACTTCATGGACTTTATTTCTAGCTAATTCCACAGGGATCCAGTACCATACCTATAAAAGTTTAATTTCACAACCTGACCTTGTAATATAGGTTTAAAATGGTAATGAGGTTGATTTTATTTAAAGGCAACTGCCATGTTGACAAGGATATATGGGCTGTTTTTTATATCAATTAATAAATTTATTTTTGGTGTATATGGATATTAGGCAAAGCCTATTGTTTGCACCTGTGTAGCTGTATTTTTATCAGTTTAGTCAAAAAGGTTCAATTACATCATATATAGATGCTAACAGAAGTGTAGTCAGCTTGAAAAATAATGCTTATCTGAAACTGTATACAGGTATGTGTCGTGATATGTTGTAATTACACAGGTATAAGCAAAATCTTTTTGAGGAAAACAACTAAGTTAAAGTAAAACCAGAACTATATTTTTTTAGCTCAATCCTACTGCCAAGAGCAACAATTAAATTAAGTGTAAATGTATATGCCTTTTACAGAGGGTTATTAAATGATAAATATTTAAATGATTTTTAGATGGTAATAGTGTTTACTTCGAAGTAGCTTAGAACATTATAGATTAAAATAGCCTTATTACCTATCTATCTATCTGTCATAGACTTCTGAAGATCAGCCTGTAAAGATCTTTAACTCATTCCACTGATATGTTTTGAGTAATCCAATGCAAATGGTTTGACAAAATCAAAGACCCACCTGAGCTTTGTTGGTCCATATAGGGAATGCTTTCTTGGCCAATAACACATCTGTAACAGTTTCGTGTATCTAAATGAAATGATCAAGAACAAATTCCAGTTTAAGTAATTAGGTGTGGCCCATAACAGAAGTCAAGAGTGCAGCTCAAGCTGTGGCCTCTGAAATCCTTAAGAGCTCAGCCCACGTTATGCATTTATAGCTAGTGTTAATAATTTAGTAACTAGCAATAAATTATGCATGTGCCCTCTTACTACAGAATGTAATCTTTATGAGTATCATGAATTTCACATATATTTTTGAACTCCAGATTGGGCATTTAGCAAAAAGATGAAGTAAACAATAAAATGGCTATTGCCTGGAAGTATGCTCTGTGAGTACAGGCTGTATTCCTGACGAGAGCACCAGGGAATGTGTTTCATTGCAATCCCATGACAGGGTGACTGCTGAAAAAGACTGCATGTATTACATGCACTGATGCTGGCAGTGCAGGGATGTCCCTGATCCGGATGTGTTCTGAAAACAGATGCTCTCAAATGAAACCAAGGGCCAAAGGTGTTTCCCTGTGACATGGTGCCACCACCCAATCCTGCACATCATGTCTATTATGAAACTAGCAGTGATTTCACATAAGGATTTTTCTTTGAATATTTTACTATGACTGTTTAAGAGACAGAAGCAGTACATATTTTTCAAATGTTTCTTGAGATTTTAATTTAAAAATGATTGTAAACTGAGCGAGTCATATTTTCTGGCAGCAGAGTACATTCCTTCGGGCTATGTTGGCAGGACTGCAGCCAGGAGTTAAAGGGGTGCAGTCCTTCTTTTTTATTTGGCACTTCTGACACCCATGTGGAGTGTTGCACATAGTTTGGGGCTCCCCAGTACAAAAAAGAGACTGGCAGACTGGTGCAAGTCCAGTGAAGCACAACGAGGATGGTGAGGGGCTGGAGCATACAAAGAACAATGAGAGGCTGAGATAGTTGGGTGTCTTCAGCCTTAAAAAAAGAAAGGTGAAGGGAGACCTTACTGCTGTCTTCCACTGCTTAATGGTAGGGCGTAGAGAAGGCAGAATCGAATACTTCTCAAAGGTAACACAGTGGCTGGATAAGAGGCAAAACACACAAGCTGCAACGTGTGAAATTCTTCTAAATATAAGGAAAATCTATTTTACTATGAGAGTGGGCAGACACTGGAAGAGGTTGCTGTGGGAGACTGTGGAGGTTTACTCCTTGGAAATACTCAATTTTGGCTGGACAAAGCACCAAGCAAGCTGATCTGACTGGAGCTGCTTTGAGGACAAGGCTGGAGTAGGTGACCTACACTGATTCCTTGAAGAACAAATTATGATTTCAAAAGAACACAAGTACATTCATGGGCTGCATCAAAAGAAGTGTGTCCAGCAGGTTGAGGGAGGTGATTCTCTCTGTCTCCTCCACTCTCATGAGATCCCACCTGGAGTACTGCATTCAGCTCTGAAGCCTGCAACGCAAGAAAGACGTGGATCTGCTCGTGGTTCCAAAGGGGAGTCATGAAGATGATCAGAGGGCTGGAGCACCCGCCATAAGAGGACAGGCTGAGAGGGTCAAGATTGTTCAGCCTGGAGAAGAGAAGGCTCTTAGAAGAACACCTTAGAGCAGTTTCCAGTGCCTAAAGAAAAGTCTACAAGAAATCTGGAGAGGAACATTTACAAGAGCTTGTAGTGACAGGACAAGGGGGAATGGCTTTAATCTGGCAGAGGGGAGATTTAGATTAGGCATTAGGAAAAAATTCTTTACTGTGAGGGTGATGAGACACACTGGAAGAGGTTGCCCAGAGAACTTGTGGATGCCCCATCCCTGCAAGCGTTCAAGGCCAGGTTGGACGGGGCTTTGAGCAACCTGAGCTAGTAGATGGCCCTGCCCATGGCAGGGGGTTGGAAGCAGATGATCTTTAAGGTCTCTTCCAACCCAAAGCATTCTATGATTCAATGATTTAAAGTAATTGTTTCAAATACAGAGGAAAAAGTCTCAAAACTAGATACAATATCCATGTATATGCACAAAAGGAATAAAATAGAAATAAAAGTTATGCCAACCACATGCCATAGGTAAAATATATATTTCATTGCTTCGTTACTACTGAAAATAATGTCACAGTTTGTCTAACATTTTATATTATTAGCTCAATAGAATATAGGAAATAATATCAACATATAAATTACTAGTATTTTAAAAATACACGGATTTCTGCTTTGAAACTTTGCTACAAAAATGGAAATTAGGGCAGTCTGTAAACTCCATGGCTAATTTAAAGTATTAGAAGCTAAACCAAATTCGGCTTAATCATCTTAAAATGTCGAACAAATAAGTGTATTCTGAACATCTGTCGTGTCATATCTGAGCCAGATGTATTATAAACTGAGGAATTCCACTGAGGAATTTTTCCTCCACTGCTTATAAGATACAATACTAGACAGACTGAATGTCTCAAATTTATATATATATGTGTGTATACATATATAAACAAACATTTACACTGATAGAGACAGAAAAGTTCTGAGCTGGAAAACAAATTAGCTGTCAGTATTTCATATAGACCTTGGAGCCATATGCGGGGGGAAAGTTTCTTACAGGAGTCGTAAGTTGTCTGCAGTTTATCACAAGTTCTGAAATTATGTATATTTACTAAAGTCATAGTTCAGTGGATATCAATCAAACAAAATCAGTGAGAAATTTGATAGTGAGCCAGAGCTGTGCCAATTAATTTTTTTGTTACACTCCTGGAAAGGTGGACAAGCAGCCATACAGACTGCTCACTCCCCATCAGCAAGTCCAAGGGTGGAGCTCCATTTTGCCCTGTGTAGCAGCATATCAAAGGTCTCACTGTCAAGCCTGAAGCAGATTTATGCCAGTTTTCATTCATCCTCTTAGCTCCTGACTGTTTGCATGTTGGCATGAACCCTTCCTAAATCAAGAGCCCCGGAGTTATTACAGGACAGAACTGAAAGGCTATCCAGTGATGAACAGGTCTCTCACATGTAATCTGGCAGTTCCTTTTGTAACAACTTCCTAAATTATGGCATATCTCTTAGTATGGGATTTGCAAGAGGAACATTGGGAAGGAAAACTACATTGCACCTCCAAACTAATAGGCTGTCTAGCAGAATATGTCCCAGTTACCACATTCAAAGGATGGAAGTGGAGAGTGGGAGTAAAAGAAGTTTCTTTTCAGTCTTGCTACTTAATCTTAAAGTTATTTTTCCTGTAATATGCTTTAAGTTAAATATATAGACTGGACAAAGATATGGCTAAGAGTTGAATGTAGAGATAAATGTATCACTAGCTCAATCTGTGCTAAAAGGAAGTCTGTGTATAAGTAGCTATGCAAATCTTGAAGGAACATATCAGTAGTTGAAGCTCAAGAAATACTCAGATGCTTAAATGTCTAAAAAGAAATTACAGAAAACAAGTTGTGTAAAATAGAAACCACAAGCAGTAAATGAAGAGTGGCATTTTTAGACCTTCCACTAGATTTACCATATCTATGATTTGCCCTGGAAAAGAAATGGCTTTTTTCTTTACCTTCAGTTTGGTGAAGGAGTATTATAAACTGTCATAAAGATTTCCAAAACCATCTTCTTCAGCTCTGCAATGGGGTAAATATGCCACATTCTTACGGAAACAATGCTAGGATTAAGCTAGTCCTCTACAAAATTACTCAGCTGCCTGACTTTATTATAGACATTTGGAAAAGACTACAGCTAGATTTTCTGAAGGGACTTCAGACTGACACTAGTGTCCTTTAATAGAATAAACTTCCCTTAAATGAAAATGTGCACACAAATAAGTATAATCTCAGCTCTATCTCTTCCTTACTGTAATCCCATGGTATGGTGAGTATATCTCTGATTATTATGACCTGATGCAGACAAAAGAGAGAGTGGTGATCCATAAAACAGTAAAATTAACATAGACATCAGTAGCTGGCTCAGGACCAATGTTCAGGACAATGTTCTTGTGGGCAAGGCTTTGCTGAAGCCAATAAGCTATCTAAGAAATGTGCTGCATTGTCAGTATTTTTTCCTGTTTAAAACTAATGGCAGTGGGAAACAGCAGATGGATGTTTGTATAGCTGAAAATATAAAACTAACACGTGAAACTGGAAAATTGCATTTCTCTTTAGTAAGACACGCTTAGTACTGGCACAGCAGAGTGTGGAAAAAACCAAAACAGTTGTATAAGGTATAGGCTGTCCCAGGAAGCTAATTTAATCTTAATATGAGCCACAGACATCTGTCAAGACAGTAACATTGGAAACAGATGCAAGCTCTATAAAAACCCACTGTAGGATGAACAGCTGATTTACGGGACATTGCTCCAAACACAAAAAACGAAAAGCTAAAGGTAACCAGAAAAATGAAACGAATGGATTAGGAACAAGGAAAATTCTTACTTCCTGATAGCTGAGAGAAGCATAGGCAAACAAGATAAAATGGAAAATAAAATTCTGCGGGATGTAAGGCTTTTCATTGACACCAAGAGTATTTCTCCTCCAGTAAAAATATTAAAGAAAGCATCAGATAAAAGTGTGTTCTTTAAAATGGGTACTATAGTGAGATTCAGAATGGGCCTGTGAAACCTCCATTAAACAAAACACATGCAATGTCCTTTAGTTGTTTTCATATAGCTGGTTGAAAAAGCAGACAAAATATTGAATAGAATAGGGTGGCTCAGGAACCAAATCCAACGATTGTATTAAAAAATCACCTATTTGGAGCTCCACATGTCTAATTTACTAAATTTCCATCCCATGCTCATTATGTTTACTTCCATGCATTTGTACAAGCTGAGATTTTCCCATTTTACAGCCTTTTAGAGAAAATGGAGTATTTGGCTCCATGCTTTAAAGAGACCATGAAATTTCTTTCATTTCTTTTACATTTTACTTCTAAATAAGTTATGAAGCAGACATTCAAACAAGTCCAGATACCAGGACACACTATTAATTGAAAAACAATGTTCAATTTCTACTAATTTGCTTCAAAGCTAACTCTGGAAACAAAAACTCATATGACTCTGCTCAGTGCCTAAAACTGTGAATTCAAGGGACATGCAAGTTGTGTAGTACACCCTCATTTGTTTTCACCCTAACATTATGCTAACCCTTCATTCTTGCACATGTTCTTCATTTGTTTACCTTAAGGTTGCCTGCTACTGTTTTCAGTCATGAGTTTGTGTGCATAAAATTTTGCCTGTTGATTCCAGTTACTTCAGTTAAGCTAATAGTAGGCTTCATTTTGCCCCACTGTTAAATGTATCTGGCATTTGTAACTTCTGAGTGTTTTAGTCTCTACTCTTAACTTTCTTTTAAGATAGAGTTCCATGTTGAATAGTTATAATCATCAGCAGAAATCCATGTTAGCAGTTTAGGTAGCCATTATAGTACTACTCTAAAGCAATAATTCTGTGGGTTGCAGAAGAATGTAATATAAAACAGTAAGTCCTCACTTCTATCACTGGCTGCTGTTTAAAGATTTTATGATTGCATATTTACTTGGACATCTGCACTTGGACGTCACCCTATAGCATCACTACCTGAAAAACAAAGGAGCTTTGGCAGACAAAATCAGCAGTAGTTTTTTATGTTGCAGTTTATAAAATGATAGCTAAAATAAAAGCAAATCTTTTCTCAGTAGACCTGAACTCTTTATACTGGAGTCTGCATTCTCTCTAAGGATGTTTTTTGGCTCTAACTCAAAATTTTTTAAAGACAAAACAAAAAAATTATGCAATATACCACAGGGGAATACTTTTCATTAAAAGTAAATTAGGATTGAAAGAATATCTTCATAATTAATAAGTTAAAAAATATGACAGATGTGTTGTAATTATGTAAAAGGTAACTTTAGAAAAACCCAAATCTCAAAAGTAAAATTACTGTTAAGTACACAGTTATTACTACCTGTGATATAGGTTAACATCATGACAGGGAAAATGCTTAATAACTCCATTATTTTTTTAAATTTATTTAATCTACTTCATAATTATCCACAACCAATATAAATAATTGATGAAAGATATTATATGTTGTCACTACATGGAATATTTATGAAACTTGTATGTTTTATGAAGCATTGATATAATGATTTTCTTCCTTGCATAAATTCTGTCTTTAGATTCACATTTTGCCTAGAAATATATTCATTAACAACTTGTAATAGAACAGAGACAACGAAGGGTGGTGCCCAGTGCCGAAACAGAGACAATGGGCACAAACTAAAACATAGGAAGCTCCCTCTGAACATCAAGAAACACTTTGTGCTCCATCACACTCACAGTGACGGACTGACAGAGCACTGACATAGGCTGCCCAGAGCAGTTGTGGAGTCTCCATCTTTGGAGATATTAGAAAGGCATCTGAACATGGTTCTGGGCAACTGCTTCTAAGAAGTTTGAGCAGGGAGGTTGAGTAAGATGCCCTCCAGAGGACTTTACCAACCTCAACCACTCTGCAAATCTATGATTCTGTGAAATTACACACAAGACAGCAATTCATTAGATATATTTAAAAAAAAAAAAAAAAAAAGAAAAGAAAAAAGAGTACCTAATGATTTTTTGTAATTCAGTGTTGAATTCCCGTCATAACTCAGAAATAAAAATCACTTAAATTAAAAATAGAGGAAAAATAATAACAATAATGGAGAAATTCTGGATGCAGGGGTCAGAAAGATTTTACTATTTAATCCTGAGAGAAAAGATACAAAAGAAAGTAGTAAAGGGGCTGTTATTTGTACTTTTGTATACTATAGTACCAGAGTTCTCAGATTCTCAAGCAGCAATTTACATCCAGTAGAGGACATATTTCCCTCAAATGTAAATTCATGTTTAGGACATCTAGTGCAACTGTTGTAGCTTTAAGTGAACTAAACAACATAAGAAAAATTGGATAACTACAAAAAACATGATTGATATTGCCATAATTAGAGGCATGTTGAATTAAGAACAGTTAGACACTCTACAAATATAGATTGCCCAAAAAAGTGGTCAATTCTCCATCCCTGGCGGTGTTCAAGATCAGGTTGGACAGAGCCTTGGGCACCATGGGCTAGGGTGAGGTGTCCCTTCCCATGGCAGGGGGGTTGGAACTGGATGATCTTAGGGCCTTTTCCAACCTAAACCATTCTAGGATTCTAGATTGGGTACAAGACAGCAACAAACCCAGATGAGCTGTGAAGATGCTCTTTTTCTTCAGGTCGCTCTGATATCCTATACCATGCTGTTTATGTAAGTATTATTTTATTAGCATTAAAAGGAATAGTACCTTAGTATTTGGTCTAAAGTGGTGTTTAGATCAAAAACCACTTTACATCAAATTGTTCTAGTTACCTGTCGTTGCACTGTCAGATCAGGATAAAACACAGGAAGCAATAAGGATAACCCTGGTACTTAAGCCCTATGAACTATAAGATGGCATTTTTACAGAGCCTCTAATGTTCTTCTGTTTAGACAGCAGCTGGTGTACCAGAATATACACATACTACCTGACTGCTGATTAATGTCAATCTTTATCACAGGTTAGTGATACATAGGGTACCCAAATACTCTGCTGAGAGCCAAATGCCATCTTAACATTCAGCCACATAATTACATTTCTTTAGCAAACTCTGCAAAAACATGTTTTCATATGGGATAATCTAGGGAAGAATAAACACAATAGCATTTTCTTTTCAGAGTGAAGATGAACCTGGGCTTGATTAAGACCTGGATGAAACAATATGTGGGAATTCTCTACGAAATCATTGCAGGAGTACTTAGCAGATACAAAACTGAAAATCAAGTGAGTGGAATAGGTGTGGTATACAATGAAAAATCCAGCAGCTGAAGTAAATTGAAAGGAAACCTCCACTGGAAAAGGTATCCACTACCACCATCCATTAGAAAATGTCTTGTCATTCAAATAAGTAGAACTAGAAAACATGAAGTGATTAATTTTCTCAAAATCATTCCATCAGCCTTCACAAATAGAGCAGGCATATTAACCTGATTACCTTTAAACAGACATCCTAGGAAAAAAAAAAGAGGCATCAAATAAATAAAAATCTGATTTTTGTCTGTCATCAATCAGCTATAAAATTTTAATTTATATTAAAATTACATTTAAAAATAAATGCAAATTTATTTTAAAATCAGAATAAATTAAATTTCATTTACAAATCTACTGAATGGTTCATTGTATATTCTCAGTCTACATCTGACTGATGTGATAATCTCACTTGCAACTTAACAAAATAAATTTCCTGAGCATATACGGTATAGACAGTTTTCTTGAGATATAAACATTTGAAACTGTTTGATGAATGTATTTCTTCATTTAAAGTGTACCTGTATGTTTTGACCTTTAACTGATTGATGATTAAATCTTGAATTAAAAACTTAAAGAGCAAAATTCTCTCAGGTCAATATCATGGACACAGTTTATTTTGTTTTTTATTTCCACGTACCAAAAATATGACTCAGCATCACTGTTAAGATCTGCTTCTGTTCTCAAAGAGAAAAGTTGTGCCTTTGACTAAAAAGCGGTATGTTGAATCATCAAATGTTGGTAATTCTGACTATTTCTTCCCCTCCAAAGTTTATTTTTAATATAGATTTTTTACTCTGCTTTGTTCAATCAGCTTTAAGACAGCAAAATTGTGTTTACCTACAGTTCACCTTTGTCATCCTTCCCAGTGCTCTGTAAGGACTCATGTCCAGCCGCTCCTTAATGTAAAATGTGTAGGTAGCCATGGGAGCCAAACCCACGAACCTCTCCTGTTTGGGTTGAAGGAGTCATATTCTTTCTCCTCTTCTGGCTTAAAGAAGCTTTCTTTCCTTTGGTGTGAGACTTTCCACAGAAGTCTGAAACATCCTTACCCCGCCTCTTCCCTCATCTGGTAGTTATGGCATTTCATTAGAAATGGAAAAATATAGATTCAAATTCCTGAAGCTTAGAGGTTACAAAATACAAACTTACTACTAGTGCATGTTGCCGCAGCCTCGAGAGCACAGTAATTATAGACAAGAAGTAAAAAGAATTAGATGAGCTCATTTGCTTGTCTCTCCCACAAGAGACTTGTATGCTACTCATATTTGCAGTACTGCAGTTTTGCTCTGACTCCCAGGCCTTATTAAACAGATTAACGGAGCCAGAGAAAAGCTGTGGAAAGACTCTGGAGGTGTAAATGGGGCCATAATATGGCAGAGAAGGGTGGGGGTGTGTGTGTAAGGGGTACAGAAGACCACTACAAAAAGTGTCCCCATTCCACCCACCAAAAAAGACAGTCTCATGCTATATGCCCAGTGGGAACTGGGGAGGGAAAGAAAGGGAGAAAAGCAAGCTCAGCACCCTCCTCCCTCCCTCTCCATTAATATCAGGATATTTTTGTGCCCACAGCTGTGTTACTATACTTGCTCTTTCTTGTGTTGAGTCTAGGGAGAAGCACATCTCCTGGGACATGGGAAATTTGTCATATACAAATAGCAGAGGCTTCAAAACCTAAATTAAATGTTTCAAGAACCACAAAGATTTGGCTACTAAGTTTTGAAATAGAAATGCGAATAAAATGGCACATATCTAATTTTTGGTAGAAGTCCTCAGACTAGACCTCAGTTCTGAACATTACTCCTTTATACAAATTCATCTTTGTAGTTAAAGAGGAAGGACATCTTCCAATAGCAGCCTTCCTTACTATTCTCCACTCACCCAGGAAGACCATGCTATGTTTTAAGCACTACACCAGTAAAGGCTTTTATAGCAGTATTTGCAGCATCAGGTAAAAAAACCTGTCTGTGAAAAAGCATATCGGTATATCCAGGTCTTCAATCCCAGGAAGCACATGCCATTTTAAGTTGTGTATTCTCAGTCTGTTGTCCTAAATATGCCATCATATTGGGTACAGATCATATCCCAGTAGTTCAAGAATATAGTTCATTAAGATGAGAAGTAAATTAATAATTATTGTATGCATAATTCGATATTTAAAGCTTCATCCACATGTGCAGGTATAAGCACAAGTTATATGCTTCTCAGAGTAAGGAGCACTCACACATGCTGATGCTATTAGTTTGCTAAATCGAGGAACTACATAATTGTTTTCTTTCCACAAGTACCTGTGTGCACCTGTCACCAGGCTGCCTTCGTAAATCTTTCTTGGACTATTTATGGCTTTCCAGCTTTTAAATTATGCCATACATTTAACAGTACTTTTCATACAGTTGTCAATACTGTTGGTACTCAGAGAAATGAGTAATCTTTAAGAAAATTCCCAACAAGGCTTAACTATTCAAACCACTGATTAGAAGATTTGATATGTGCAGAAAAATAAGCAGAAAAATAGAGTGGAATAAGAATTATACTCCATAGAAATAAATATGAATACAAAATTACAGATTATGTGCATGCATATATATTCACAGATGTGTGTATATAGATGTATGTATATATGCATGTACCTGCATATGTTGTCACTAAGAGTTACATAGTTACCATTCATACAAAAACATAACTGTCATTCTATAAGCTAAATTAATGGTTTTAGTGATCATTGAACTGTTAGTATTGAACGTTTTTACATTTAACCATACAGAACCCTTTTAACAGGAAAAAAAAATATATGTGGAAGAGGGTGAAAAACATTACTGCATTGAAACAGCCACACTGTAAAAGGAATACGTTTTTTTCTGTATGATAACATCCTTTGTCTTCTGTTAAACCAACCTTCAGTTAATGTTTGACCCATTTTTGACAGAATTTCACATCACAGGAAATTTAAAATGGCTACAGCCCTGAAAGGTATTTTAACTGCAAAACGTGTATCACAAGACATGTCTACACTACTATAAAAATAAGGGAGAAAGTAAATAAACAACAAAAAGACTAAAGTTTGTCATTTATCTACAAGACTTTTAACTTCTACAGTTTGACATCTTTCTTGTATTTTAAGAAACATTTAGATTCTGTCAGGGCAAGGAATAGGTTTGCAACAGCTAGGACCACTTTTATCTTATGCATGTAAACACGTGAAGATCAATTCATTGCACTCAAGTGCTGAGGAAAGCTTAAAAATATCTCATTATGCTTTTGTCAAGGTCAATCTTTTGTCATCTTATAGAGAATGCTAAATTCAAGATGTTTCATGTCAAAGCTGTGTATTTCTGAATGTATTCCAGTGTCTGCTTTATAAAAACGCTTTGCCAAGTGCAAGCAACCTGTCAAACAAAGAGCATCACGCAGGAATAAGCAGGCCTTTCATTTTCTGCTTAGTTGTACTGCTCCCATATTCTGCTTACCTGCCTTCAGTTCAGCCCCTTCCCTTTTAAGTACCTTTCTAAAGCAAATTGGTTCAGTTCCAGGTTTTCTGTTAAGAATATTTTAAAATGAGGTGTTACTAGTTTAAACTGATCATTAAAACAAGAGCAGGCACTGGAGCATTTCATCAGCTGTCCTCTATTTACAAGTCTTTCAACTTATATTATTCCTTTCTGAAATAGAAGTAGAAAACATAGACTCTTGATACTAATAAATATTTCACATCATTATTAGCTTGATGTTAACAAAGCTTTTCTTTACTCTATTTCTCTTTTTAACTGCATCACTAAACTAAAGTAAAAATGCCTTTGGAGTGAGAATACAATATTGCCTCTTATTACTTAAATATTTTTAAATATCTTAAAATGACTCAAATATTAATCCTGTAATATTTTTACTTCTGTGATCTTTTAATGTGAGAAGCTGAAGTGTTTAATCCTTGTGAACCATACTGAGCAATTATCCAAAGCTTTGCTTGTACTCTGTGCAAATCATAAAAATAGAACTCATGTAAACATGGAACAAGTTCTGATTTTCCTTAGTAATTGTTCATTATATGAGTAAGAAACATTTAAGAAGTAGTCCAGCTCCTACATTTGATACATGTGCTCATTTGCCATCCTGTCAGCAAATCTGCCTAAAAAGCAAAGTCCTGGAATAAAAAGCCCTCATCCCTGAGCTTCCTAGTGTGAAGCTAAAGACCTCTTTGTTTTTGTCTGGTGATTAAAAGAAGAATATACTTAAAAGGGTAAAACTAATGGTATCACCTTTGTTTATAATTTTTAAAATACATGTAATTAGGAAAACAAGCAAGAGCTATCCAGTCACATAAAACAGATGCTGGCAGGATTTTCTGTCCTTCCTGTGCCCCGATACTGCAGATACAGGACAAAATGCAAAATAAATACTGACTATATGTTAATTTCATAACTTGCTGGGTAATCATTGACCTTTGGATGAAATCTGTTCCCTTCTAACTTTATTGGACTCCTACATTCCTTTTAACATGCTAAAATGGTAATGATAACCATTTGAAAGCATAATTATAATTTAAAAAAAAATAATATATAATTATGTTTTCTAGCCTCCTACATAGTAAAAGGAGAGGAACAGGCATTTCTGAAGGACAATTTATCCTTTCCTAAGATATGTAAGGCATATTGCCCCATGGAGGTGTTTTCCTGCTTAACTGCAATGTTTTTTCAAAATTTCAAACTACTGAAAAACTAATTGGAATTAGTTTGGGCTTGATGAAGCATGACCATCCTATAATATTGTCGTGGTTTAAGCCCAGCCGGCAACTTGGAACCACGCAGCCGCTCGCTCACTCCCGCCCTTTTCCTTCCTCCCCCCGCTCCCAGAGGGATGGGGAGGACAATCGAAGGAATGTAACTCCCACGGGTTGAGATAACAGCACTCCAGTAACTAAGGTATAATCCAAACCACTACTGCTACCAATAATAATGATAAGAGGAATAACAAGGGAAAAGGACACAACCGCTCAACACCCGCCGACCGATACCCAGCCCGACCCGAGCAGCGATCTGGGCCTTCCGGGTAACTCCCCCCAGTTTATATACTGGGCATGACGTGCTGTGGTATGGAATACCCCTTTGGCCAGTTTGAGTCAGGTGTCCTGCCTCTGCTTCCTCCTGGCTTCCCCTCCTCTCTGGCAAAGCATGAGACTGAGAAAGTCCTTGGTCAGAGTAAACATTACTGAGCAACAACTAAAAACATCGGTGTTATCAGCATTGTTCCCAGACTGAAAGTCAAAAACACAGCACTGCACCAGCTACTAAGAAGGAGAAAAAATGACTGCTGTAGCTGAACCCAGGACAAATATGTTTTTAAATTCTGTTTAATAATCATATACATCTTATTTGTATTAAATGCAATAAAATTTCAGATCATCTAGAGAGATCCATTGGTTGTAGCTTTGAAGCTATGTAACAGAAGCTTATTCTTGAAAAGTTTGCATTTTTCTGTATGCAACATTGTCATACAACATGAAAGTTTCATCATAGTAATGAAGAAGGTCCAGTGGAAAATGCATTTAACTAATCATAATTCAGGAATTTAATTGCCTATGGGCACACAGTATTAAAGTGGTAAGAGTCAGTGATGTAAATAGCCTTGTGGTGACAGGATGATCTAGCTAATGTGAAAAGACATAAAATTAACCTTCTTACAGGCCAAGAGTAGGTTTTAAAAATCTAGAAATTGTGGCATTACTAGCTTTAAAATATTATTTCTAACATAAGTCCTGTCCCCACAGTTCTTTAAACAATACAGCAGAAGAGAAAGATTTAGAAGGCAGTGAGGACACTTTCAGAGGTATTTCACCTGGAGAAGAGGCAATTTTTTTCCCTAAACTACATACCTTAATTTCTTTTTCAGCGCAGTGCTTAGCTGCAGCATGGCTGTCTGCATTTTCTAGTATCTGTAGAACTACGGCTAATCAGTGTACCCAGAGGGATGCATATCAAACACATAACACAAGGTGCTTTTTTTTTCAGTAAATCATTGTGTTATTCTGTAAATCATTTAGTGTACTTAGTACAATTTTCATTTAAGCTTGGAAAGATATAGACTTTTATAACATTAGGACTGAATGAGACTTGAGAAAGAGCATTGCAAAATCTAACATGAACACAATAATTTATTATCAAGGAAAGATAATCAATGCTCGTTTAACCTATTGTCACTGCTGCTAAGTAGGTAATTCAACAAAAATTGTTTTCTTGCTATTTAAGGGGAGAAATTTTGATTAAAGCAATAGATTAAATTATTAAATCAATTATTAAAGCAATATAAGAAAGAAACTAATTTTAGTTTATGAACCTTTTATTCCTTTTTCCAATCTATTCTGTTTCCATCCTCAGGAAATTAAGGTGAGGTCTCATTGGTTTTGTATTTAGACTTCCCAGGCTCAGTAGTTATCATGCTGATAATTCTGTCTGGTCGCATCGGTCAGTTTGTGTAAGGACATAACTGGGTGCAGTGCATCACAGAGCTAAAATATCACACTGAAGAGAATGAAAAATAACCTGTAGCCTGGGGGATTCACAGAGACGTGATTTCAGATGAACCACACTGAAAAGAAAATTAAAACAAAAATTCGAAGGCTTGTGATGAATCTGGTTTGTCCTTAGGTGTACAATAAAGTGGACAAGGTAACATTTTTTTTGCAACTGCAGCTGGTACCACATTTCTGAAAACATGTGTAGCAATCGCAACATGTCAGATTCCAATCACTCTTACTTCTTTTGATGTGCAGGGAAACTAGTGTGTGCTTGGAATGAAGAAACAGGTTGATCCTTTATATAGGAATTTAAGATTCTAAGGTGACCCATGCACAAGGTCTTTGAGCTGGTTTGTTTTTGAATAGACTTAGTTTAAATCAATGCAATCCTCCTCTTAGACACTTTAAACAAGTTACACTGCATAATTCCAAGCACATGATTTTGGCAGTTCAGCTGGATAGTCAAAACAAAGCAATGTGAATCTCCTCTATATCTTCTTGATTTAGGTTGTATTAATTTAAAAAAAGAAAAAAACTTCACACAAGGGTAAACTATATGATTTTTAAAGTGATTTTAATTGTACAAAAAACAATTTTGTATGTAAATTTTTGTAAATAGTGGCCCCACTATAGCAGTAAGTTACTCATACTAGTGAAATAGTAGGGCTTGGATACTGTCCTGTTGTCACCCATGTGGCTCTGTCCAGGCTGCTGCCAATCCTGCTGCCAAACCTGAGCAATGCCTGGACATAGTTTGGGTGACAGCACAAACTGGTGGGCAGTGTGAAGGAAGCTAACCCATTTCAGGGCAAAAGCACAAATTTGGCTGTTGGGATACAAGCAGTGCCACACAACTTGTCCACAGTGTTGGACTTATGACCTCTTTTTTCACTAGTGCAGAACAGAGGTATTCCTCTCTCCTCCCAGCTTTCCTCTTCCTCAGGTAATACCAAAGCAATTCCCAAGGTTTGTCTTTGTCTAAATATAATGATGTTGTATGATTTAACTATTGCAACTTTATGTTTTTGTATATTTAATAATGTAGTTACATTAATAGAGCTTTATGCATTAGTATAGTGGTTCAGATTAGACAATAAACCATAACAAGATAGTGGTTTTAATATAAGGGAAATAGTAACTGTGATGACAGCAAAGAGCACTGTATTTCTTTGTGTATATCATTACAGTTAAAGCAATGCAAGACACACTATGTATATTACACTGAAAAACGATGAGGAGGCAGAGTGCTAAGTCTTGGAAGAAATGTAGAATGGTATAAGCACAATTGTTGGCAAATAGATGATGCTACCTACTCCCCTTGGACAGCAAATCTTAATCTACCTGCATTCATATTTGTAACTGAAACATTGGTAACATTCTTTTATTCTATTTACTTTTCAGCACCAGGCGTTGTAGTTTTGTCATCAGACTGGAAATATTCATCCTTCACACTCCATCAGAAACTCACAAAATAAATTGTCAATAAACATTCTGCTTCCTTAGTAGCTGTATGGCACAACCAGTATTACTATTCTGTCAATAAAATTCATATGCAATTTCACTGAATTCAGATATACCTGAAGGCTCATCTTTGGCATATTTTTAGCGGAACGTATATCTTGCTGAATAAACGTTGTGAAGCTTAAGATGCAGAAAATTTAGGAAGAGATCTTCAAAAGAAAATGGCTTTGTACCTATGTAGAAATTTTCTCTGAACGTAAAACTGTAGTCATAAAATACTTAAATATCTAGATTTTCTAGAACCTGAAACAGCTTTCCATTATATTACATATATTTTCCCATTCATCTTATATATCAGAATTCCAGGAATTATTAATGTAAGGAACAAATACATTTTCTGGGAAAAACTCTGTGAACTCAGGCTCATCACAGGACATAAAATCAGTTAGGAGGTTTTAAGGGACCAACATGGAGAGCAGCTGATGGTAAGACTAGCATGACAGAGAGCTTTTATTTTTCTGGTCTTCATATCAAGGGCTAATTATTTTCAAAGACAACTTTCCCATCCCATGGCAGACACCTGTGGGTCCCTTGGCTGATGCAATATACAGTTTAGGGTAGCCTCCTAGCAGCTTCGCTGTCAGTGCTGAGTAGTCCCACTCTGTAACTTCAGTCCGTTAGTGGGATTTCTAAGTTTAGAAAATGGTGGACATTTAGATACTGCAGTGATTCATTTGAGTTTTCCTTTAAAAGATACTATACATATTTCATATATGTAGGTATTAAAAACTAATGGTCTACAATTTCATTTACATGTGTGTCCTATACATATGCATGCATACATGCCCTATGCAAGTATAAGGTGCACATGCACATAAACGTGGCATACCTTCAAACTTAGGAAGAAGTGATGATGTAAATCATAGCCAGGATGCATCATAGAGAGGAGATAGAGAGGAGCATACAGAGAGATGTACATTTGTAGCACCTTGTACTAACGATGGTAAATTTAGCCTCCAAACATGTTAAAAGATTATTTTAAACCTTTTATTAATACAAGTCTTTTTCATGTCAATAGTAAACACGTTAGTATATACTTCAGAAATAAATATGCAACTTATCTTCCAGTGTGTGTGGCATATGTCTCTGTCAATAAATTAAGGCCTTGCTGGTGCCTGTACATAATTACAATCATATTTACTAGACTTACTGTTTTGCTTTACACAATGTGTAAAAATAGAAATAAAAAGTATAAGACTTTAAAACTGCGCAATTTGGAAACATATTATAATAGGAAATTAACTAGTTTATGTGTTGATATGTAACATAACAGAAAGCAACATAATTTTCTGTGACCAGAAAGATTATTCCAGGCATGGAAAAAGACATTAAATCAATGATTTTAAACACTTTATTTTACCTGAACCTCTTCTAAAACATAAATAAAATAACCTAAATCAAAATAGGCACTGACAGCATTTCTGAAATGAACTTAATGTACATGACTGAAGAAAGACAAGAGGATGGATTTTACACAGAAGTGTGTAATTTTGTTAAATTTATCTAATAAGGATTTCTTGACTAAGTACAGTAAGGTCAGGAAATTGGACCATTTTAAAGGAACTGTCTCTGAGAACCAATGGTCTTCAACATACTAATAGGATTCCCCTCAGTATTTAAGTCTTTTACATGGGAAAAGACTGAGGTACTAAAAAGGTAATTTCATTCATCAGGCACTTGGTTTTTCATTTCTCAGTGGCACTATGAAACTTCACATTTCCTTAATGTCCTAACACCTCTACTATAAAGCTACCCCAGGTCTACCTGGAAATCCTGGAATTGCAGAGAATCCCAACGTGCTTCTGCCAGTTTTGGCACTAATGAAAAGATGTTTCCTGACTCCTCAAGTATTTAATAATTTCCATCAGGATTCCTTTTCAGAATAATATTTCCTTTATTTTACTGAACATGTTTAATATGAAATAAACTAAAATCACGTCAAATTGTATAGCCTTTAGATACATGCATATGCCATGTATAATATACAAGTGATATATACTTGTTTTGATAAAAATTAATAACAACGTTGTTTCAGAAGTTAAATAAAAAGATATTAATGAGACTGTGCTAGCAATATTACTCTCTCAACTGTGTCATAACTTACTGAATTGTTGTGGGGTTAATACAAAGAAAGAGTGGCCTGAACTGGTTAATTATAATAAGGTTTTATCTGCTCATGACTTCTAGATAGCTGCATTATCCTTCCAGATAATATTCCCCTGCAATATTAATCAGGTCCTGACTCTTTCACCAGTGTTAACTAAAGCTAAATCTTTACCTGAAATTTTCAATGAGTACTGAACTTACACGTAAATTATTTCAGATTTTTAAAGAAAAAAACTTAAATAATTTTCATCAGTGTTCATTTCATCTGTGTTGGTATGGTCCCTTCATCTGTTCCTGCAGGAATGATTAGGCAACTTCGTCATGCATAGGAATCAAAATGCATTGAAATTAAATAACAGAAGCTTCTCAGTATGTCAGACGCTGCTCACTGTGGTTTTCATTTTTGTCACACTTTCTGGGATTGTTTAATCATGCATGATTAAAACAAATGCCCATCATTTCTATTGAACATCAGAAAAGTTTGTCAGGAGGAAGATTTGAGTTTTTTTTATTATCTTGTCGTGAGTTATGGAAAAGTTTTATTTTTGTGTGTAGACAAATATAGCCAGATAAGAATTAATGTGATCCATGAACTGCAGTCTAAGGCTCACCAAAAAATGATGGCTGCCCTTGAAAGACGAATATGAAGTAAAGGGGAGGACCTTAAAACTAGGTGCATTTGGCAGATTAATAAAAGGTTAGAACAATGGTGTCATAGTCAGGGGTTTGGGTATTTAGAACATGAGACTCTACTTGGGAGGCCAGGTCTACTGGAGGCTGATGGAGCTGGTCTCTTTTGGTAAAAGGTTTGCCAAGCTGGTCAAGAAAGCTTTAAACTAGATATGTTGGGGGAGGGGGGCATCTATCCATCCCAACACTCCCAGTCAGTTGCCAACACCTGTAATAAGTGCTTGGAGCAATGTAGAGATATTTCAGATGCTCCAACCATTGAGTCGGCCTCATTTGGAGCTCGTCTCAGATGCCTCTATACAAACGCCCGTAGTATGGGAAACAAACAAGAAGAATCAGAGATATGTGCAAGGCTACAGGGGTATGATGTCATCGGTACCACAGAAACATGGT
>NW_009918772.1:0-67033 GCF_000696875.1 Nestor notabilis
TGATCTTAAGGTCCTTTCCAACCCTAACTTTATTCTATGATTCTATGAGTAATCTATTAATTTTTAGAACTATTAATTTTAATAGTTCTGATATTAATTCATTAAGAACCTGAAGAATCACTAATTTTAATCACAACTGAGATGATATCTGGGTCTTTAATAATGAATAAATTCCTCCTCATAACTACAGACCTTACTCTCATATCGTTCACCTCAGAAAGACATCCTATTTTTCTGAAGACCTCCATTATTGAAGATCCATACTAGAAAAATATAATTCTCAATAACTATCTACAGATTTGTGGATTGTTTAGAGAAACAATTCCTGATAAAACAGCTGCATAAAATATGGGAAAGTTCCTTATTCATCACATTCTGGTTTTGAAAAATGATGGGTGGTTCAAATCTGGCTTCCATTTCTCTAAATTTCCTAAATATGGAGTTGAAAAGAAGTGGTTCAAGATGAGAAGTTCTGTTTTGATGTACTTCTAGGAAAAAAAGAAAGTAGTATTCCAACTGCAAGAGATGTGTCATCACAGTTATGAGACAAAGGAAGTAAGGAAACATGGATTTTAATTTACATTTTTCTGTTTTGCTTCACTTTTCACCTACTTCTTTCCACCAACAAATCCAGTACTAATTCCTGCTACTTCAGTTGCAACATGGGGCAATGAATCAAGATAAAGCAATAAAACTGAATTTAATTAGAATTCTTAGAAGGCCATTCTCTGGTTATTACAATTTGTGTGAATAGCACTCTGCTCTTGAGTGCGGAATAACACTTTGTTCTTGAGTATCAAAACAATTGCCTTTGTGAAATTATTACTGATGTGTTTTGGTCTCCAAATTTGTACCTGATGCTTGCTGTTGTAAACTGACTTGCTTTTCAACATTTTAGCCAACCAGTCATAGGGTATTGCATCTGACTTAGGCATGTAATTATGCAACAAGACTAAAAAGAAAGCAAATCATAGAATCATAGAATAGTTAGGGTTGGAAAGGACTTTAAGATCATCTAGTTCCAACCCCCCTGCCATGAGCAGGGACACCACACACTAAACTATGTCACCCAAGGCTCTGTCCAGCCTGGCCTTGAACACCGCCAGGACTGGAGCATTCACAACTTCCTTGGGCAACCCATTCCAGTGCCTCACCACTCTCACTGTAAAGAACTTCTTCCTTATATCTAACCTAAAGTTCCCCTGTTTAAGTTTAAAGCTATCCCCCCTTGCCCTACCACTACCATCCCTAATGAAGAGTCCCTCCCCAGCATCCTTGTAGGCCCCCTTCAGATATTGGAAGGCTGCTATGAGGTCTCCACACAGCCTTCTCTTCGTGACTAGGAAACAGAAGCAAAATAATTTTCTAGCTGGTCTTGCAGGAACAGTGTTCATTAGCAGAAACAGAGAATGGTTCAAAAACAATTTGCTAGCAACAAGGGAATTCTCTCCAAAACACAAATCCAGAAATATGAACTGAAAAAAGTCAATTAGCATGAAGAGGATCTGGGGAATTTTACTCTTCCCCAAATAACTTCTTTGTTTAGGAGGATGTGATGTGTTGTGGCCTTGCTTTGGGCATTCATTTCAGAGAGGGATTACAAATTACCTGCAGTGCACAATGACAGGCCCTCTGCCCGGTGATTCCACCCTGTCCTCTTCTACATCCAGCATGAGCTGCAGCAGAGGCTGAGCACTGTCAGGGGTTTTGTGGTCCGGCCAGGATGTGTACCAGTAGTGTTTCACACTCCGGGACTGACTCCCTTGCTGAAATTAACATGCAGATTTTATAAGCACACTGGTAGTGAACAATTCTTTTTATTTTTCTAATGTTATAGTAAAAAGACAGTAAAAATGCTAAGAGAGATTTAACTTGTTTCTTTATTGGACTCTGAGGATGCAATTGTAGGTAACAGGTGTGCTTCCAGGCACCCAATTGTAAGAAGGGTTTTGTGCACCTGAAAACTTTTCTGATTTTCCGGCTAAGTTCCACTCTGTCCATCTGACTGCTGACCTGCTGACTGTTGTTGTCAATTGGGAATTGCCAGAGGTCTGCGTTAGATCAGTAAGAAGATCTAGAGAGATTAGCTTGATCCGGGCTTCTCCTACTTATTATTTATTTCTGCTGCCTTTTAAGGACATCATCATAAGGGTCTGATACTAAAACTACAAGAGTATTTAAGTTAAAGGTGCAGAAGAACTGCCCTCCCAAATTAATCAAACACCTCGGTTTGTCCAGTTATTCTCTCCAAGAGAGGCTGCTACCATTTCAACAAGCAAAGGAGCTAAATATGGGCTACTGTAATTTGTGTTGGACATTATGACTTATGCCCACTTCTTAATGCCTGGGCTGAAACACCAAACAAATTTTCCTAGTTCATTACTGATTGTAATGCTTTGCCAGCAGAAAGAACAATCCAAAAGCACATAAGTGTAATATGGGAAGTAACTCAGAGAAGGAGCATCTGCCTTATTTTACAGAGTTAATGTTTAGTCAGAACCATTAAAACGTGAAGCTTTCCTTATACACTCCTTATATTTTTAGTTTCTCAAATGGGCTATGGATGCAGTCAGCACACAATACAAGCAGCTTATCTTTTTCAGAGTGATGCTATGCTAGTTCGTTCATTAACTAAAATCCCTTTACATTGCTTTGGCCATGCTTAAAAGGCCTCAAAGCAAATGTAATTCAAGGGAGTGGAACTTGCACTCTTTTTGAAGACTTTTTTATTGTCAGGGTGATACAAAGCAGCAGTAGGGTAAGTGTTGCAGTACTTTGGTCTCAATCATATCTTGCAGCTGTGAGCTTCATAGCTCAGTTACTCCTTCTGTAAAAATTTATGACCCTTAAAACCAGCTTTTTAACTTCATTAACATTAAAAAAAGACAGTAATAGGAACAACGCTTCTTGGATGCAGATTGTTACCTTTATTGTAAGCTGACGGATAGTATAGTTCTTGCATTCTTGCACACTGTTAACAAGGACTTCCACCTTCCCATAGATTCCTCTTTTTTCTGGCCAATAAAGCACACATTTCTGGAAAGCAAGCATCAGTGTCATCAACAAGCTGGATCCTGGACCCATATTCATATCTAATTTTTACATAGAATGTATTTGTCTGGAAAGTTCGGATGAACTCAACCAAGGTGTTACTCATGTCAGAAGCATACCCAAATAGGACATTGCAGGGTTCTTAAAGAATGACTTAGGCCTGATTTTCAGGATCTGAGTGTTTCAAATATGGATCTCTATCACTGACCACTTTGAACAGCTGTTTTTATTCGTAAAAGGTCAATGAAATTCAGTTAAAGGAATTATTTTCCACATTCAAAATTAAAGATTTCTTTTTCCTAGAAAATTCTTTAATTCATAGAATTAAATTTATAAAGTTTACTCTTTCCAAATGAGATTTTCTTCTGCGCAAGAGATTCAGAGTTTGTCCTCTCCTTACAAGACTTTCTATATTCTTTACTCTCCTGAGTGCTGATACAACAAAGCATGTAAATGTGCCCTTAGATCTTACTGAATTCAATGGGACTTGATGTGCATGTTAAGGTATATTGCAGAATTGGAGTTGTCTACTATATAACTTACTGGAAATGAAAGTTAAAAAAAATCTACCAGTCTTGCTAGAGCTACACAAAATTATATACAGAGTTCTTAATGAATCAGTAGTGTTACAGTATTTCAGCAATGTACCTGATAAGCATCTACTAGAAAGGAGATGAAGAAATAGTACCTACAATACGAACCATTTTATTTTTCCCTTGCAATAGTTTGCTTATCTTCAAGTCAACTGCAGCTTCACATTCATTTCCATGAAAGTATCTCTATAGTCTACCTGAAAGCAAAGCATCCCTGTCGTATAAATACTTTTCTAAAAATAGATGCTTATTATCTTAAGAGCGTAAGGTGTTTGAAAGCCACATTTTCTGAAATAATGCTGGCCAATCTGACGTGTTCATTCAATAAAAAGAACCCCAATAATTAAAGAAAATATTCTTTTTAATATCCAGTGCACAAGTAAAAAAAACCCAAACCCCAAATGCCCAGAAAACACAGTTCTACAGTAATAGGAATCCCCGAAAAAATTGTTTGTATTTCCTCACAAACTCTTGCTGAAGAAACTAGTACATATTTAGACAGCAGTCTACATTACACAGCTAAAAGAAACAATGCCTTCAATATAACTAATTGCCATAAAGCATAACTCCCAGTAAATCATGCTAAAAATGATCCAAAATTAAATATCAGTGAAATGCAAGGCTTTACTGCCAGGTGTGATCTTTAAGCTGCTACTCGATAACACAACAGCTGACTGAACTGAATCATCTCTGTTGTATAAATACTTTTCTAAAAATAGATGTTCATTACCTTAATAGTGTAAGGTGTGTGAAAGCCACATAAAGCTGGCCAATCTGACTGGTTTCATTCAGATCCTGTCTTTTGCAGCATTACTCGAACATCCTAAATTTGCTGTCTCCCCGAAGACATCAAGAATGGCAATAAAATACTCAGAAATTTGTACGAAAAGAAAGGTGTTCACAAGTTCCACAGTCCCCCCATGTGACACATATAGCTACTATCATCTGCCAGATCTGCAATTCATGCCCCTCCCTGGGAGTGTAGTTTTCAGTGCTAACATGGGGAAAAGAAAACTCTAAATACACAATTGTACCCTGACAATCAACAATAGTTGAGTCAACCCCTGAGACTTTTTGATAAATGTGAGCATACAACACTCACTACAAAGCCTTCAGGCACTTCAGAAGAGTGTTTTTCTTGACTCTTGCCCAGAACTGGAATTGGCAACTTGCTCTGGGTGGACAATGAAATGGGGCTGTTCATTAAAATAACTTTCATTTAACAGTCTGTCTACATTTAGTGAGATACAAAGTAGTATTTTTAACACAGTCTCCGTTCATCTTTTAAAAATACCATTTGTTACTGCTTTAAAAAAAGCTTTGAAAATAGAACTGGGATCAGCTTTCTCGGGCACTTCTAAGAAGACAGATATTTGGGGGAATTAACATGTTTTCGAAAGTTAATTATAAAAAAGGGATAAAGCTGAAGATGGGAGGGATAAAGGTATCAGACATATAGAAAATAAAATAGTAAATCCCAGGAGCATTAGCAAAAATGAGTAAATTGCCTCAAGCCATTACTTGAACCTGAAAGAAAACTCCACTGGTCCCAAATAGGTATATTTTAAACCTGTTCAGAAGCCAAACAGAGTGGCTGAGAAGTCTGCTCTCTAGTCTTAGGTCTGTGATCAGTAGAAGCTTATTGCAAATAGTATGTATCAGAAAAAAAATGAAGAATTTACTTGTTCTTATCATCACATTCTTCTACCTCCACTCTTTCTGCTGGTCCTGATTCTGTTCCCTGTGCTTCTTTCAGGCCACATAGTTTCCCTTTCAGCATATTCATTTATTACAGGACTTTCTAAATAGTTCACACATTTTGTGAGCTTGGGGTTGAACATACAATCCTCTATGTAGCGAGAAAAAAACCAAAACAAAATATCCCAGACAACTTCCATGGCAGCTAAAAGCCTGGGAAACTTATTACTTCCATGCGGAAATTCTAACCTTCCTGCCATCTTTCAAATTCCCCCCTCAGATTCATTTCCATTGGTTAGCTTTTTGCTAATAAATGGTTATTTGTTTCTGATCTGCCTCACAAAAATGACATTCCCTGACCCAAGCAGGAAGTTTATACAAGAAACAGTATCTCGCATGACCTTTAATTGATTTCAGCCTTTGTCCTTCCCCCTGCGACAGGTCTGCAGGCTTAGGCTCCCCCCATCCCCTGTTCTGTCTCCTTGCATGCCCCATCCCACACCCACCAGGTGCCAGGCTTCATGGGACTGCTCCTGAGGTGGATCTCTGTAACTGAGTAGGATTTGGCCCTGCCTTGAATTGTGGCTGGCACCTGCCAGAGCATTTGCCAGAAGTGCTCCTGTTGCAGCCTAGTCCCCCCATTCTGCCGAACAAGGGGCCTCTCAGCTGATCTGTTATTTACCTGTATTACTTTCCCTGGATTTGGACCCTGAACAAAAAGAATTTAACAATTCTCAAATATTTGTGAAGTTGCTTACTTTGGCTGCTTATTTTTCCATACAGCTATGCCAACAAATGCACATATTATGTGTCCCAGTAACCAGGCCAACACACAATAGTAATAAATAATTATAACAAAGCTCCAATTCCAGAATCCCTTTTTACTCCTGCCCTCTATTTACTGTCACTGCTAACTGAATCATGAGGTATACTTTAAAAGGGCTTGCACAATTTGCCTTCATGTACTAAAATCCTCAAAACTAGGACCAAATCTTAAGTTTTTCCAAAACCCAAGGCATATCTATGGTACCAATACTCAACTAATAAGCAATCTCCAAAGAGGCTTAGACAAACACTGTAAAAGGTAGGATTTCTGAGTTCCATAGTCTATTTTTCTGCATGTAGATAAGCATGCTGATAAAGTGAGGAAAAAAATGTTCCATGAAGAACAATATGAGCTTTAAACAGTGAGTTAACAAGATTGTCCTAGATAATTACTGACAACAAGATTTACGTTATCTGAGTTGAATAAACATGCATTGTTTAATGCATCAGTCGGTACTAGTCCTTTCTTCTTGTAGAATGCCACACAGTATTCTTTCTTTATGCTTCCCAAAATATGTTTCCTGGTTAACAGGTCATGTTGCTAGTAAGCTTTTAAGGCAAACTAAATGGATATTAGCTATGGAGTACATAGCATAATTACGAAAAACAGCTGATACAACAGAAGTCTATAAATTTCTCTGTAAAATTATATAGAAGTTTATAAAATTCTTACACTCCACATATTTATCTAAATTCCAGTTGACTAAATTCTGTAATATATGAAGTTTGCATGTGCCTCAGGGATAAGCTTTGCAATAACCTGTCCTAAAATATTACTACAGAATTAGAGACAGTCACCTTCAGTGGGTGATTTATTTTGTTCTCTTTAGAGTGGGATGGGTCACTCTGTGGAAGTGACTACTGCTCTTCAGTGACCATGAAGGGTACCTAAATCACTAGATGAGATGTGATTTTCCTCATATTAACCCTAAAATTATAGCCTAGAATTCCAAGTTTCTCATTATTTGTGCAGGCAGAAGCTCCTTTCTGTGGACTCTCCTTGCACGGGTAGATTTCCAATTTGTTCAGACATTGTGTAGTGTTGAGGGCAAGTTTTACAGATTCTGCTTAAAATACCCACAGCACCCATAGTTCCTTCAGCATTATTCTTGCTTACAAACCAATCTCCTTTTTTTTATCAGTCTTTAAAAAGAAAGAAAATCCAGTAATTGAATGCTCCATGTTTTCTTCATACAGCTGAAATGAGTATTTTGCACAGCGCTCTACTTTCATATTATATCTTCATCCATCTTACAAGAACTGTTACTGCAGCAAGTCTTAACCATTTTTTCCTCTCATGGAAGGAAGTAACTCTACAGAAACTTTTGTTTATCAACATTTCACACAATTCCCATTTTGATTGCAAATTCATCACGAGTATACTGCACTAGGACACTAATGTCCCAAGTAATTTTACTTATGCTAAATAAATGAATTTGTTGTTGAGATTAAGGATTTTTGTGTGTCTCTCATTTGAGAGCTCCCTCGTTACACATTACTTTAGACATGATAGTACATTATAGCTCAAATAGAGGCTGACTGATGTTACACCAACTGAGGAATAAGGCCTGTAACTGATAGTCAGGGGTGGATGTGGATGAGTATGCTTTCAAATATGAAGGAATTTGTATGTGTGTATGTTGCAGATGCACTTCTCTGAAAATGATGGAAATAAAGCAGACAACAGAGAAGAAAAAAAATATCAACTGCTATTATGCTAAATAACATCTGCTCTTACCTTCTCTATAGAAAGCACAGCCACTAGCTAAGCTGTTTCCTTTCCAAGAGCAAGCAAGGTTTCAGGAGGATCCCGCTAACAGCAGGAGAGTTTCTAGGGTTTCTAGACAGGCCACGACAGCTTGTGCAAACACAGCCTCTCTATATAGCCTGGGAACGATTTGAGATTCCCCACCCTTTCTATTAGGAGGAAATTACCACTGCCAGGCCACAACAATGCGGATAAACACCAATGCCTAGAGCCTGCGTAACTCAGGTAAACACAGGGCTTCCTGACATGGTGGAAACCACTGGGCACTTCTTTCAAGTCATTCTTCTTACACAGTGTCAGATGTGAGTGTTTAAACAGTCAGCATTTCCTCAGTGAAATACTTATCCTTTTGGCCTATTAGGCCAGGGTAAATTTTCTATGTTTTCAGGAGTAATCTTTTTAACATAGGCTTCTGGACACTTGTTTGAACAGTCTAGTGCAAAATGCCACCCGGTTTGGAAATATGGCTTGGGATATCTTACAGGACTAACCTTCTTTTTACACAGAGCTTTCTTAAAATCCACTGGATTTTAAGTTCATGTTAGAAGCCCAAACTCATGGTGACAAAGAGCCAAGCAGCAGTCAAGAGCAGAAGAAAGAAGAGAATGTCTACTGAGTCCACATTTACATGGGGCAGTGAGTTTGAGCCCTGGGAATGCACTCAGGATCTCAGTCTCCTGACCACTCAGACTGTGAACTTTGCCTGAATAAACTCTCTTTCTCCATCATCACATGTGTCTGAATTTGAAGAGCAGGGCTGTGAGTGAAGCCAGGGCAATATGGTCCTGGTGCTTGCCTGGCAAGGTCCTGAGATCTGGTTGAGGTACCTAACTGGAGTTGGGAACTGATACCATCTAGCAGTTTAGACTCAAGAAAAAAGTCAAACTCCTTCATGTCTGTCTCTCTCTTGTCCACAAGCCTTGTAAACCACTTCTTTAAAGTTCATTCTTCCCGAACACAGCTTTGTGTTGGCCCTTTGCAAGGGAGAGTGATTTTTGTTCCTAATGTACAGCAGTCACAAATATGGACTCTGGCACTATTAAGGAAAACCTGGCAACAATTTATATGAATACTATATAAAGCTATTAAAGATGTAGTTCGGAATTGATCCAAAAGTCACATATGCATAACAGGCAGTTAGATGGCCATTAGCAATTAAAATACAATTGTCATCTCTACTTGGTACTAAGGTAAATAGCCACATATTTTCATTCTGGCCAAGTCCCTCTCGCGGTATTGGCATCTGGGAGCCAAAACTGTATTTCTGGAATGGTCCAGAAGATTTGTAATTTCTGGAGTGGATTCAAAACCTGCTATTATAGCAAAGTGAAAACTTCGACCATGTCAGGAAACCTCTAACTGTAACACTAACCATCTCATCTTTATATACCAAAAATTAACAAGAAGTACAGAGGTGACCAACAGTTAAATGAGGTGTTTCTTAAAAAATTATGAAGCCAACAGCACACATCTAGAAAACGAAATTACTTTTTGTCTTTTTTTTTAAATACAGCTCTTATGATGGCTATGCAATTGCAGTTGGTGCATTTGGCTACCCCTACATTACTTATCACACTGCCCATTACCAGATTATTTAAGAGCCAGTTATCTGCTAGGTTCCTTCCATATCTGCTAAGGTTCTTTCTACAGTACGCAGCCATAGAAATAATTTCTCAGTTTGGCTAGTTGTCATACCTCATTTTTTTCTTTCAGCTTTGTGATCATAACAATGACAGGGCTGTCTTCTTGCCAAACCATCTGCCAGAAATCATTCACGGTATTAATCATGGGTCCCTGAGTTGCAATGAAAGCCTTCTCTTTACCTCCATATCCCTGGTTTAGAAACAGACACAAAAGCATTTACTTTAAATCCATGTGGTCAACCAAAATTGCAGGTGGATGTTCTAAAAGAGTAGAAAATTTAATCTGGAATTTAAAAAAAACCAAGTTAGTTGAACTGAAACCAGTTATGACTAAGAGTAGAGCAGATCAGAAATTGTTCAGTATAACAGTTTTTCCTCTCGAAACTGGATGGGCTGAAATGGTCCTGAGAATGCATCAGTCCCTCTCAAATTTCCCTGCTTACTTGGCTTCTTCTAGCTTACTCTGTTCTCCAAGTTTTTGGGGCTTTCCATCATCCAGTGGTACTTTAATCCATACTGCTGCAGTGTTTACAAGATAGTTTATAGTCAACAAGCCACAGGAAAAACATGAGAACTATGAAACTGGTTTCTATGAAGATTCATAACAGGAAAAAAGATTTAAAATACATGAATGCTTGTGGAATCAAAGACTCTGCTATATATCTTTGCTAAGGGAGAAGCACCTTTATGAGACCCTATAGGAAGGCTGGCATATCAGCATAGGGAGTACCAAGACACACAAGTGTACAGAAGGTCAAAGAAATGTCAGGCAAACTGCAGGGAAGCAGAGGAAAGGGAAAGGCAATAACTGGTATCTCTTTCACTGTTAAAAGGTAACTCTAATTTCCTTACTATAAGGCAGAAAGACAATATTAAAAGGTAAATACTGATGTAAATAAATAGTAATGTATGTGTTTCTTAATATTTTTATAAACTATTTGATAAATTGTTTTCTTACAGCAATCATTTTAGTACATTCATGGCTATGTGGTCTTTGTTACAAATAGCTCATGAAACTACTACTGTCATACCAATGTAGACAAAAAGATTAGGAATTATCAACGAAGATGGGTAGGAATAAAATGAGCGGCACCTTGGCAAAAACAGGTATTCACTGGAAAATCAAATATTGTTTCAAAAGCACATGAAGAGTGTACGTTTACTTACCCTAATGTAGTTAGCATTTATGTAGGTACTCAGGGAGTCAGATGGATTTTTTGGTTTCAAATACACTCTGCTTAGAGGATCTAAGAGCACAAGGAAGATGGAAATTGAAAAGAAAATCTGTAATTAGAAGGTTTCTCTAGAAAATTGAAGACTTTTTGAAGAAAATAATCTACTGTTCTTTGGGGCTGTCAAGCACTAAAGTATTAGGCACACAACTCTTTCCTCTGCAAAGGATCATTGTGTGTAACTAAGGTAACCTGTATGCACAATGCTGGCTGTGAGAAGTATCCCAGCTAGCTGTGGGCATTGAAGCAACACTATCAGGTCCAGGCAATATCCAGCAAGGTTTAGTCTGCCTATGCTGAGTATCATGCTGACCTGCCTAGACTGTCTCTGAAACTTGTGTCATATCATTTTATGATGCTAGATAAATACGCCAAGTCTTTTGGGTTCAAGTTTGATATCTTTGCCTGAAGTTGTACTGTTCTAATGACTACAGTTGGATTTACATCAAGAAAAGCTTCCTCTCCCTGGGATGAAATCAGCTATGTGTTTTTATACTAATTTAAGTTCACTGTAATGTGCTGGACCAGGTAATACCTATCCTTCCCTTCAGTCCTGTGTTCCATATGATGCAACCTGTGACCATTCATGTGTACCAGGCCGGAGATGCAATGTCAAAATATGGGAACATTTTCCTTCATGCTCTTCTTTCCTTCACTGTCTTGAATGATCTAGAACAGAGCAGGGCCCAGCATTATTGAGTATAGAGCTGTGGGTTTCTAAATGCCCCTTGCAAAGAAAGCTTTTGTGTGCTCATTTGTGATGCTGTGATTCTCCATATATTAATTACCCTTTTGGAATTAAAGCCAGTAAATTCTCAATTGCACAGCATAACAGAAGGGGATAAGGAGGTGGGGAATGAGGTGCCTATGTTGTGGCCATCTAGGGACACACTTTGGCTCTCATCACACCTTTTCTGAAAAAAAAAAATTCTACTGTTAACAAAATGATATGAAATATTTCTGTATTGAAAAACAATACTTTGGCAATTTGCTAAAATAACTTTTGACAGTTTACGAGACATCTATTGGTTTGGAAATAGTCTCTTGACAGCTGCTTTGCTGAGTGCAATCTCAGCAATTTCTTCAAAGATACACATGTGGATGCTGAACTGGAGAGTTGTAAGACAACACTATTATGTGGCCGTGCTGTTTACACAAGAATTATATAATTTATGCATATGTAGTAGCAAAAAGGGATATTTTCAGAGCTGATTTTGGATTCCTTTTGTTACTTTTCATCCTGTTCCTAAGAACAAGATAAAACCTTTGCAAATCAAAGGAAGAGGGGGGATGATCTCAAACATACTGTATGTCATTTTCCCACTGGAGGTCATAGGAGTGTCTCGGACAGGAGTGGAGCCTTTGCAGGACACAGGCTGGTGTTCTGAAACACGTTTCTTAAAATGTGCAAACGAATGTATGACTTCTAGTTCAAAGTCTGTGTGTGGAAGTCTTGTCCTCTCTATTAACAGCACTACATGAACCCTAGTTAGCTTGTGTTAAAATCTCTTTGTACTAGCTTTCCCAACTTTTTCACTTTTTTTCCCCCTTTAACAATATGAGGACAGGAAACCTCTCATTCCTTTTCAGTACAGAGTGATTATTAGCCATTTCCACAAATGCCTCAGGCTACGTGGCCTTGAAAAAACACCCGCTTCCTCTAACTCACACAATGCCTCTTGATTCTGGTGTAGCTTGACCCCTACCTCAAAAACCCTCTTCCAAACAGACTCAACATCCAGTTTAATTACTATGTCTTAAGATAAATCCTTCTGATACTAAGGAGCAGCTAAATCAGTTTCATAATTTCTGAGACCTCCTTCCAACTCCAATCAACGAAACAAACACTGCTTCCGGATGGGAATCTTTTCTAAATTAACAGTCCTGATCCGTTGTGAAATAGGCAAGTGCTATAAACTCAGCCCCGAAATGAGGAAAACCTGAGTGCCCTTAAGCATCCAGAGCCACTAAGCAATCATCAGACACAAATGGAAGTAATTTGCTTCCTCCTGAATGACAAATACCTTGAAGGTAATAATCTTTTCCTCAAAGATGACAAAGTCTGAGAGTCTGAAGCTGCATCAGAAAGACACAGATGGTGGCTGCAAGGCTGAATTCATCAATCTTTGTAAAGCAATCTTGAAATGCAGCAGAGCTGTTAAGCACTTTTAATTACTAATAAAAAATGTCTCCTGCAATTCTGACTGAGGCAAAATTACTGCTGTTTTCTTCCATGTATCTAGGAAGTCTGGGATAGTTCTCCCATTAGAATAGAAGCAGCTTCCTCTAACTCCATCTTTAAAAGATTGATATTGAACTGTATTTACCAGGCTGAGGAAAAGGAAGAGGTAAAAGTGGTTGGAGCTTGCCAACGTGAGATTGCCCAGTGCAGGCAACAAGGAGAGCTATAAAGTGGCACTGCTGGACAGCCTCCCCAGCTGCCAGCAATGCTGGAGATTCATCCACTTCATGAACTCCCCCTTGTCATGAAGACATGAGGCTTTGTCCCATTGCAAAGGCTGTGTTCATTTTACAGTGGGCATGATGTGCTGTGGTTGTTTTCTTCTTTTGACTGCTACTATGTTCTGAATTCATTAGGCACACGTATGTTCACGTTCATAGCATTTCCATGATAAGTCATTTGTAACTCCCAGTCCAGTCCTAGTTGCCTTACCAGCAGTAGGACTGAAGTATTGTGAGAAGGGCTGTCCTCAAGATATGTCTGTTTTGTGAGCAGGAAAGGAAGATGAAAACTTTGTGAGGCAGACTGCTCTCACACTTGCTGCCCAAAAGTTCGTAAATCTTTCAGATATTGAAACATTTTGAGATTCATCCACCCCTATTTTGCCTGGTTTTGTTTGCAGTCAATAAATGAATTACAGATACTGGTATTATTTGGTAAACACTGTTAAAGCAGAATACAGAAGAATCATACCAGACTGCATTCCTAATCTCTGCCAGGTGGGGATTAGGCTATTAGAATAGGCAAATAACACAACTGCATTTTAATAAAAATGCTTCAGCGTGACAAAATTTTACTCATGCAAAGAGAATTTTTTTTTTTTATCTACTAGAAATAAGGTTGCCAGATATCCACTTACATTTTTAACTATGCAGTATGACATAGATAAATGTAATACTGGCTATTTAGAAATATTATAGATGTTATGATGCTGGTGACCACAACATTTTGTCAACTCACACAGATATACAAAATGCTTTGATGAAACCATGTTGAATAAAACCCATGTTGAAGATTAAACAGTTTTTCTCCTTCTGATCTGTAAATATGATTTTTTTCTTTACTTTTTGAAACTTGCTGGTGATCTTATTGCTGCAAACAAGACTGCAGCAAACATGATTGTTCGTAGTCAGGACTGTAGTGCAAGGGAGCTGGAAAATTCTCAGCATTGAATGGTTCTCCAGCATCTGTCCATAAGCTTGCATAATAAAGTGCTTCGTTCATGCAATTTAGATTTAACTCCCCCCTGGTCTTTAGCTGGAGAGTCAGAGGCAGTTTTAGCACAAGTGCTTCAAGCAACAGCTTGTGGTTTGTTGGTCTGACCTGCCAAGTGATTCCTACCTTCATGTTACTGTGCATCTGCTGTTCTGCTGCAAGTGTTTTCATAGAATCATAGAATAGTCAGGGTTCATGTAGGCTTTTGCCCTGAGGGTACTCTTCAGAAAGGGGTAAGGAGTAACATCCAGGTACCTTGGATGTGTTGCACACATGGAGACACCTGTAGTGTTAAGCCACTTGCTCCTTTGTAAGCAAGAGCCCACACATGCCCTGAAGCACCATGGGAATTCTGCTTCTGGTTTGAGGGGGAAAAGTGAGGTAGGAACAGGAAAAGAATGGCTCTGAAGCTGAGGTCCTGCTGCTGGCACATGTAGCAGAAGCTGCTGGAGACAAGCAGGCAAAGGTGAAGATGTGGAGTAAGAGGATGAGGAGGGAGCAGCAGGGCTGGTGTTCTGCCACAGGGATGTGACTGTGGTGGGAGACTGGGAAATCCATGTGTATGACTGGAAACTGGCTCAGGGAGAGTGCAGAGGGAATGCAGCTGAAGATACGGAGTGGGGTTTAACAATGACTGGGGTTGTAGTCAGGAGGGAGGATGGAGAAACAGTGATTTTAAGGGACTGTTTTAGCCACTTGCTTCTGATCCCACACTGTCCCCTCCTTAGTTGTATGAGAATATATGTAAGTGCATATATATATATGCATGTATAAAGCAAGTAACACCTAGAAAACTCAGAGGCCTCCCATGCCTCTTTGCCATAGCTGACGCTCTTGTGCCTGAAGAGGCATAAGGGTGTTGGCTATGTTATACTACAATCGAAACATCTTTCATGTAATGTAACATTTCCTGCCTTTTATAGTTTTCCATATAGAATAATTTTCATTAGGCATTTATTTTATTTCCCATGAGTGTGTCTGGCTGGCAGTGCGTGTTAACACGAACCTGCCCTCACGCACCCTGCCCCAGAATTATCTCAGAAAATGAGAACATCCTCCACAGGGCAGAGGGTGGGGCTGGCAGGACGGGGCATTTTTAGGAGATAATCCATCAGCTCAAACGTCACTTGTCACCACAGGTGCCCTGATTCAGGAGACGCACCCAGCGCTGGAAATGGAAAAGCTGATGCGGGCATGCAAAGCAGAGGGTTGATATCATCTGAGCAGGAAACCTGGAAGGCTGTTCTATTTAATCACTCGAATCATTTCCAAACCCTCGTGGACTGGGTGTGGGGTGTGCGAGTATTTATTACGAGCATGTGCCTCAATCCACAAAATACCTTCTTTGAAAAGGCCTGGTGCTAACACACAACAGACCTTTTGATTTCTGTCAAGGACGGTTACAAAGTGCCTGTCAGTGAGTAGTTGTGGTGCGCACCAGCAGTGTGCTTGGACTGAAAATGCGCCACGGAGTTAGCAGCACGTCCCAGCTAACTGGAGGTGAAAACACAAAGGCATGCTGGTTCTCAAAGCTCATCAGCATCAACCACAGCCCAGCTGTTGTGTCCCAATTCAAAACACATGCTGCAGTGAAGTAGGACTCATCACACTTGCAAGGCATTGCTGAAGGCGATGCTGTGGCTGGGGCAGCTTGGACGCAAGATGCTATGGGAAGGGAGAACTCCTTCCAAAAATCTGCTTGTCAGGCGGAGGGGGGCTTGGTGATATCCTGGCTCCACTGCAGCTGATGGCAAGTCTTGCTGTCGTCAAAGGGGTCAGGACTTCACCCTCAGTGTACATCCTGTTAACGCTGGGCCAGATTCTAAGGGATGCTGAATTTTCTGATTATTTGGTATATAACTTGCATTCACTTACTTTCTTTAATTCTCTTCCTTCAGATGCACAGAGCTATCAGCTGCAATAGAAAAACTAACCTTGAAGACAATGGAAATTTTACTGGGGGCTGAAAGGAAGTGAGGACTCCACACGAGTTGCTTTCCCAGCTATCTACCACATTTCTGAGACTAATCTAGTGGCTGAAGGCCATCAGTTTTCATTAATTTGGCTGCAAGGCCTTTGAGTGATGTGAACAAATTACAATGCATTCAGGTTCACTGAGAAAAATCTTGTGATTTTTGAAGTGTGTGAATTTGCACGACTAACATATAACATAGGCTTACAAGGACATTATAGAGATGATCAGAAAACAAATTTCTAGTTGGTAGGATATGCTGTCATTTTAAAAGTATTCTTCATTCCAAACCTAAACAAAGGGATGGGTTTACATTTTTCTGTGGGTCTGTCTTTGAAACACTGAACTTTTTCACTTTGGTGATGTCAGAATTTATAAAATCTCAACTATTCCTGTCTATATTTAGTGCAATGTCAAAACTTATTTTGAAACTGAACACAAACCAATGTGACTAATAAAAGAGAAATAGAATATCTCATTATGCCCCAGCAAATGTTATGAGAATAGCTGCATTTCAGAGAAACGTGTATTTTGAAGGAAAACTATTCCACTGAAAAGTTTTCAACCACCTCTGATTATAACAAAGCAATTGTTACTTGGTTAGAAATAAAGAATCTGGGCCAATGAAGATACAGAAGCAGCATAGAAAAGAAGTAACAAGTTTACAACAACGATGAGGCAGCACTGTGTGAGAGTGGTTTTCTTACTAATATAAACAGATTTCACTGCAGGACAGTGTGGGCTATGATGGATGGAGGCAAGTCTTGGCCCTCTAAGCATCCAGATCAGGGGAACCACTGCAAGGCATGGTGGACCTCTCTCTACCCATCTGCCTGAGCTGTCCCCCAGAGAAAACCCAGGTTGGTTTCAGTACATGGTTGGAATGCTGCCGAAGCCTGGACCTACTAAGGCATCCAGTGAGAGTTCTGCATTTCCCAGTCCTACAGCACTGGGATTTTGTTATCTTTCTACATAGACTATAAATATGCTTGTGAATAGGTACACAATGATCAAAGATAAAGACAGCTAGATTTTCAGAGCAATCCCTTCTCAATGCAGGACAAAATGTCACCATAGGAAACCAAGGGCTAACTTACTTACTTGGTAAAATTGTTTTATAGCGGTTTTTAGTTCCATGACTCGGGATGTCAATTTCTTTGGGATCCACAAAATTCATTGGTATTTCCTATAAAAAATAAATTAAATCAGATTGGTGTTTCCAAAGGAACCATGCAGGAAATTATCACCAGAAGGCCATCTGCTGTTACACAACTGTCTTTTGACATCAAAGTTATTAAGAAAAAAAGTGGTTCCCACCTCAAGCCTGTCAACACCCTTCCTTTGATAAACACAGGGAGTTGCATTTTGAAGGGGTGACTTCCAAGGAACACTTCTGATGAATTATTAAAAGTAAAGTTTTTACAGGAACTTGAGAGAGGTTAAAATGCACAACAGTCCTAGAAAAGTAGAGTTGAAAAGTGCAGTACTGTAGCAGAAAAGTACAATGTTTTACGTAATTGGGGGAGGAACTTTTAAAATATTTAATTATTAATGCAGGCAAACATTTTTGCTTAAATTTTGTGTAAAGCCCTTAATAATGTCAAAGACTTCACTTGTTTTTTATAGAAATTGCTAGAATGAAGTGCCTTAGTATTTTGCACTCAGTGACTCAAAAGTGAAATAAAACTTTGAAGCTATTTCTCTTGATTCTCATTTTGATCTTTTAGTGACTGATCTGCATTGTCTTCTTTAAATACACAGATGTGCAAGTAACTGATGTGACAGTTTGCTTGAAGTTCCAAAAATGCACAAATTATAAACTCCTGATCAACTGAAAATTACTGTTTTTCAAACTTTTTTGTCAGAATGAAAAGTAAAAATTGTCCAATTTTTCATTGAACAAAATGTTTCACTTGGTCTAAGGGGATGAACAATAATTTCGATTTTGAGGCCCTGAAACATTGTTAGTTTTCTTACGGTTGAATAAAAACAACTCTTTGAAAATGGAAAGATGAAACATGTAGTTTGTTTTTTTTTCCCTGATTGTGGGAGATGTTTTACCAACCAAAACAATTTGGCAAAATCACATTAAAAATGCTTCAATTGACTCCAATCTTCTTTTTTTTTTTTTAATTTTGGCCATGATTATTGAAATTATTATAGGGCAAGTTGGGATTTGATCTTCAGTAAATTAATACTTCTACTTAAAAGCACTTAAAAGCACAGCCATTACTACATTACATTACATTACGTTGCTAGCCTGGGACATTTATACAAAGAGACAGCAGTATATTAAATAATTGCCTCTTACAGACACACCAGAATGGAAGGGTCCTTTGATTTGCACCACTGGAAATTTTATTGAAGGATTTTCCTCCAAAATCAGCAGGTTTCTAACTTCACAGGCACAGGCTTGCCCAGGTCTTTGGCACAGATGGATGCATGGCCACTGTCCTTCAGACCCAAGCTCTGGTCCTGCCCAGCATGACTGGCTGTTGTGGGGATATTTTGAGGAACAGGGATGAGGTCCCAAACAGCTTGCCAAGGATGCACCCAACAGCAGATCTTTACATAGGTTAACCAAGCAGGGAAAGGTACCCTCTTACTTTTCTGGCTGAAGAGAGGGCAAAATAAAGTAAAATTGAGACGGGTCATAACGAATTGCTTTGAATCTCTTCTGTTTCCCAACTTGGCTTCTGAACATTTTACTGCATGAGGCTGCAGCTTCTGTGTTGGTTTTTATTTTCCTAGGTTCTCTGCTTTATGCCCATGTGTTTAGTGGGCCTTCCTTATTCTTCCTCAGTTTCTTCTTTGGTCTCAATCTTGCTCTTTAGCTGACTCCTCGAAAGAACAACTTGCTGCCTCTCATTTCAGGACAACCAAAGTATTGCTGCTAAGATACATCTCCCTTGCAGTTACTTTACACAGTCCATTTTCAACTCATTGTACTGTCTGTGCTAAACACTGGTCTTATCACTTTTAAGACTCCATCCCTGCATAAACCTCATCCTCATTCCTTCAGGTCAAACCATTTCACCTTCAGCCTGCTTCGAATGCCCCTTCCTCCTCCATGAACCTATCAAAATGAGCTCTCACACCCCCGTCATACCTGCCTCTGACTTTCACCCCTTCCCCATGGTGATCTCTGTGAGACTCTTTGCCTTGGCTCTTAGGCTCCAAATCAGCTCTAATGGACAGTGGCTGACCTAGTGGCTGACCTAGAGGTTCCCTGATTCAGTTCTGGTTTGGTATAAACACCACCAGTGCATGGCTTCTGAAAGGTTTCCCCTCTGAACTATACACGAAGACAGAGCAGTACCTTAAGCCTGCGTTTAAGATGATCTACATCTGTCATCTACAGAGACTGGAAAAAGATGTGTGAGAAAGAGTCCTCTGCTTGCATGACAAGAGACAGTGGTCAGTCAGGCTCTTCCAGCTGCCCGGCTGTTTCCCTCTTGATGCCTGCTGATATTTTAACATAGTCCATCAGTTGGCGAGTTACTGACAGATGCAGAAATGCCACTGAGTTGAAAACAGAAACGCATTACTCTGGGCCAGCAAGGTCAATTAATAATATTAATCACTTACATCCTGTAAACACTTTCTAGTCAGTGGGCTCCTCCCAGTAATAAGTACTTGTGGGTCCAAGTCCATAGACAGAAATCTGACAATACACTGTGGATCACAGCCACAGAGAAGTCACATATTCTGAAACTGGCTGTGAAAAGCAAGAAAGTATTCCAGGGGGAAAAAAAAAATCAGAATATTATGGGCATAATGTTCCTGCTAACACGGGGGAAAATAATCCCAGCAGATTGCAAATAGCATGAAGATGTACAAATTAGCATACAAAGTTTGTAGCTATATAGGCAATATATCTCTATTTGTTTTATTAAACATATATGCATGTTACATATGATTAGATGATGAAATAATGCATAAGCTGCACACATTCATGTGCTCAGTTGCATGCATGCACTTATAGATGCGTATACACATATGCCTTTGTTCATGGGCTACTTCACCTCTCTGGGCAGTACTCTTCTAATAATTAGATTTTTACGCTACAACTGTTCAGTTATACGATTATACACAGATATGATTTGAGTCTCTGAAAGCATTCAAGAAAATGTGGCAAAATTTAGGAAAATTCAGGGAGATATTCATTACAGTCAGCCCTCCATTTTGATGAGAACCAAATTTCATAGATTTAGCAATCTGGCACTTTCCCGTGCAAGACTGTATTTTCTGGCATTCCAGTATTTTGGAAATAATGATTTTTTTTTGTTCTGTCACCAACTTCAGACATTCTGTCTTTTGAATGGTATGAGCTCAGGCTACTGAAGAAGTATATGCTGGGCAATTTATGTTTCTTCCTGCTTACAAAACAGGTATATTCTCACAAGATTTTTAGCATTTAAAAAAAAATTGTTAGCATGAAAAAAAATAAAAATAAAATAACTCTTTTTTTCTTAATAAATACTATGGAAAAATATTTTTATGGTAACTTCCCATTTTTTACAACAAAAAATAAAGTTAATCCTCCCTTAACTGTTCATAAAAAAAAGTTAATTAAAGAACTAAAAATAACCTGAAACTGTTCATGTTTCAGTTCTCCATTTAAAACTTTGAACATTTCTCCACTTTTTGCACATTTGGAAGGTTTTTATGAGAACTAATAATTTTAGACTCAAGAAGACTGTCTTATTCTATTTTTTTAGCTAGTTAAAACAAGCTGAGTGAGCAGAACTAGTGAGGGTTATATATTGTGTTCTTTGCATGCCTCAAGTTCCTACTGAAGCTATTATCTGTAGTAAGGAAGATATTAAACAGATACTGTTCAACAGCTTCATCTTAAAATACATTTTAAAAAATGGTTTGAAAATGGAATAGACAAGTCATGATCTTTCAATAAAATTCTGTGGAAATGCTGAATGGCTAAAGCCATGTTGTGTCTCCCTGAGGGACAAATAAAATGTGAGTCTTTACTGCCCCAAAGCCATGCACAGATGCTGTGTGAGAGGATTTAGGAAAATAGAATCCCATGAAGGTGCCAAGCTGTCTGTACAAACTGTCTCCTAACACAGGGGGTTTAAGCACTATGAAATTATTTCTTCTAGTTTTCCTGCCTAAGCAGCAGAATGGCAGAGAACTGATGCATTAGCTGGTGACAAAAGTATGTTGGATGATTATAATTTTTTCCATGTACACTGTCTGACCAATTTTTGGAAAAAACACTGAAGGATTTATTTTTCTTAAGCAAATCAAATGACTTTTACTACAAACCCCAGCTTTTTAAAGGTGAATAAAAGTACTGCTTCATAGGATGCAATTATTCATCATGAAAAACTATTTTTAGAGCAAGACGGCATTCATCGTCTGTCTGTTCTATTGACTTACCTGTACAAACTGAAAACAAAATGAAACTTGAGGGATCACATGCTTTGGCACATTTAATAAAAACTGAATTGTTTGTATGGCTTTGTTAGACCTGTAGCATGTTCAAGGGGTTGTATAGGTCTTCCAGCTCTTACATGCCTTGTTAGGATACACATTTCTGTGTGGCTCTATTTATTAAATTCGAGCTATTAAAGCAGCTTTATAAAGCTTTGCTTGTTTAGTTTAGTTAGGTGATTTGTAAAAGCTAAAAGAGTTAGGCTAAGGTTGAGTTAGGCAGTTGGTTATGTTAGGTTCCTTCTCTCTGGTACCCTCCGATGCTTGGTATCAAAGCATCTGAACTTGAACAGGGCAAGCTTTTCTTTGCATTGCACTGCTTACCTGATACCATTCTTTGAGCATTAAAAACCATGAATAATCACTCCATGTTCACCTTATCCTTGCTATCATGATTTTATAGGCTTCTGTTAGAGCCTCTCACAGTCTCTTTTCTAGGCAGTAAAGTCCTTGTCTATTTAGAACCTCCTGATACAGAAGCTGCACTTACGTGTGATTATGTTTGCCGTACTTCTGTATGTGCTTTGAGATTCAGAGATCAGAGCAGCATGCAGCTGTGAATGCAAAACAGACTTTTCCAGTGTCATAAAGATGTTTTCTGTATTGTTCTCTAGTTCTTTTCCCAAGATTGTTAGCTTTGTATTTCAGAACCTGTCAAAGTATACAATGCTATTTTCTCCCAAATGCGTCACACTTTATCAATCCTGAATTTCCTTCGCCTCATCACTGTCATAAACCTCTTCTGTAATTTCTTTGAGATTTATTTTTAATTTCACTATCCTCAGTAATACAGTGTCATCATCAAACTTTGCCATCTTATTATTTATTCCCATTTCCAGATGACTTAGGAGCATCTTGGTCAGTATCACCTTCAGAACAGATGCTTTTGGGACTCCAATGGTGAACTCCTTTTACTCTGAGATGCAACCAGTCCTTCCAGTGCTACGCTATCTTGATTATTCCCCACTGTACTGCACTTGTTCATATATCTATTGGCTTCTTTATTAAAGTTCCTTCCAATGTCTCTGATTTAGACATTAGATTTCTAGGTCTGTGGTTCTCTGGAGCCCTTCTGAAAAACTGTTACCTCTGTCCCTCTGATTCCTCAGCTGCTGGGGCTCAAGTGCTACATTAAACCTGCCCAGTTAATACATCAATTATTGCACATGTGAACTCTTTTAGGATTCCTGAGTGAATACTAGCTTATTCCAGACAGTAGCTTTTATTCATTTTATTGATTCGTTCTAGAACCTTTGCTGTTAACACTTCAATAGATAGATCCTCCAGTGACCTGTTTGAATCTACTTGCCACAGAGGTAGGAAATTCCTCAAGTTCTTTTATAATCAACACAGATGCAAATAATGCAGTCACTTCTCTCCTACTGTTACAACTTCTTCAAATTCCTTTTCTACTCTTTTGATCATCCATTTATCCTTGTACTCTTTGGTAAGTCTCATGGTTTTGATATATTTGAAAATGGAATTATGATTTCTTTTTAATTCAAAACCTTTTTTGGCCTGCTGAATAGCTCTCACATCCAACTAGCTTCAGTTTATGTTCTGTTCTATTTTCCTTCTAAAAAGTATCTCCTTATTTCTTACAGCCTCTTTCATCTGACTGTTTTTCAATACCAGTCTTTTTCAGGTCTTAAAGTAATATGTAATCACGTGTTTTCCCTGGCTGGGTTTTTCCTGCTCTGATTTGTTTCTAACTTCCCACTGTATGTCACGCTTTCTGTATGGAGTACTTGTTAAAAGATATTTTGGACTGACTGACTGTGGGTGTCCCTGTCTGCTCCAAAAAGTCATTTATAGTTACTAAAAATTTAGGTCTTCAAGTTGCAAAAATATGTGATATTTACATGGGAATAAACAAAATCTCCAATTATTACTGTGTTTTCTGTCATCACAGCCTTTATGATCTCTTTGAAACTGTCAGTGTTACAGTCCTGGCTGTTTGTACCATAGCTCGAATACAACATTTATCCCATCTATGAATGGGACTTCAAACTGAGAGGCATCTGTATTATCCATGGATATAGCTGACTATCTATTTTCAGTGCATAATCATAAAACACCACGTTGAAACCATCTAATCTGCTCTTCAGAAAGAATTTATACCTTGACATTAAAGTGTTGCCCAATTATTTTTTCCCTACAGTTTCTGTTGTGCCAATTAGGTAAAAAATCCACATTTAAAGCTTGCTGTTAAACTCACCATGAATTCTGTTTGAAGTAAATGAGAACATGCAACCGCTTCTCGAAGCTGCTGCCGTGTGAGGATACGACCAGCTGACTGTAGGTATTCCATTGCTACCTTTTCTCGTGGGGTTGGCACAGTGATGAAAGGCTCAACACTTCCCAAACTGCTCATATCCAAAGTCAGTGAGACATTGGATCCTCGTCTGCATTAGAAAAGAATTAAAACAGTTATATTACATCTGTGTTGCTGTTAGTCCCACACTCATGCAACTGATTCTGAGTTATTTATGCACCCTGACTTTCTCTATAGTCCCTGGGAGATTTGGCAGTGCAAAGACTGCAAGACTGTTTTCACTGGTAGTACTGGGTGGCCAGAAATCCAAGATCTTACATATCATCCTGCCTCATGAATCTAACAACCGATGCTGCAATAACAGTGTGCTAGGGAGCAACTATTTGGATTATTCTTAGAAGTAGAAACAGCTCCCTATATGCTACTTAATCATTCTGGATGTCAAACGTGGAAATGATATCTTAGTGAGGAAGAAATGTTTCATAGAAAACAAAAGGGGATATATTTCTAACTGATACATATAACAACCTGGAAATAAATTCACAGTTACATCAGCTTTATGTTTAAGAATCTACTCAAATTAAATATACAGAATGGAGTGAAAAAAAGTGGTAAGATCAGCAGGCATAAGTGGAAAGGCAGTGCAAACAGTGTGACCACCAAGAGAGTGGACCATGTCTCAGGCTAGGCAGGACAGAAGGGAGAGGCAATAAACCACAATAAATGAGCTGCATCCCAGGAGGAGTGGTCACAGAGGGGTTATTTGGAAATGCCAAACACCTCTTGCAGGACAATCAAATCCATCAACATTGCACATTTCTACAGGAACATAAAATTGCATTCAACAACACCTTTGAGCAATGAAAATACAAATAAAGCACACTTGTTACTTTCTCCAAACAACACTTAAGAAAACTGTCTTTTTTCATAGTTTCAACCCATCAATCAAATGTTATCTACGCAAACCTTACCTTCAGGTATATTGATTGCAATAAATCTATGCTTTCTGAATCGTGATGACTAAACTCCTGCTGGGTGAGAGTGGCTGCACACCGCTCCGGACACTGGGATGCTGGTAAGGTACAACTATCCCTTTTACAGTAATACCACATATTATTATAAATATCATACAGGAATCACCAGATAGTATCTGTGAAGCAAGTGTTACTAATATTGGGGGAATGATTTCTCTAGTCTTCAGCAAAACTTGCTTGTGTTAAAACTTGCTTTTTACTGCTTTTTCATTATTAACCAGTGACCCAAATGTATTTGTATGCACACATGTTTGAGAAAATCACTTTTCTTTGCAGACACTGTGACTCCTTACTTAGTGCTGGTATTACTGTTCTGTTTTCTAACCTTCTTCTGCCACCAGAATAAGTACTCTTAGGCTTTATAATTTTCTTCTTTGTTTTTAACTATATGAACACTTTTTTTTGTTCTGACACCACTTAGATGCACTTCCCTTCCTCTTATCCATGTCAACAGATCCTTCAGTAATTTTGTTATAAATTAAACCATTTCTATCATATCAGTCTGCATGAATAGAAATTCCTTCAATCATTCACCTGACCATAAAACACAAAGGAACAATGGCCAAGAGACAAGACCACCCAGTGGAATCAGTGATCCCACATTGTACCACAGTGTCCATAAGCCTATTTCAGCTTAGGTGATGGGGGGGTGATAGCAAGAGCTTTGCTGTCCAGGCCCACAGATGGTAACAGTGAGTCAGTGACAGAAGCAGAGGCAGAAGAGGCAAGATGGAGCTGGCTGCCTCCAGGGTTAAACGAGGACAATTGCTGTTGGTAGAGGGAAGTAGGAGGGGTACAGTTCCACTAACTTTGCTAGGAGGTAGGCAGAAATGAAGTAGCATCCTGAGCAGAGATGACTAGTAACTGATACATGCATAAGCTACCGTAATGCTCTGTGGCTCGTTACAAACCCTGCATCATACTGAAGCCCCAGTCGGCAGTGCCAGTACTTGTACCCAAATCCAGAGCTGTGACAACCTGGGAGGTGGGCATGCCACGAGCCAGCTGTGGTGGCCTCACTCTGCTGGAGCCTATGGAAGGTGCTGGCTCACATTCCCATTCCAGCTCACTGTGGACTGTCCCTGCCTGTGCAGGAAGCCTGTCGCCCAGCTCCATGTTGGGGGAAGCCAGTCCCCCAGCTCCATGCCTCTTCTCAAGGAAAACTTTCTGTTAGACCGCTTTCTCACAAAACCCTTCCTGAGAAAGCACCTCTTCTGACCATCACTAGCGGTTTATTCCAAGGAAAAAGTCCCTCAAACAGGTGTCTCTGAGGGCGTATATAGCAAACCCAGTGTTTTGACAACAATCCAGAAATCCACAGGTGTGTAGCGAATCCCTCCAAAACTGTTTAGGCTGAGAAATGGGTAGTGATTTAGACCCAAACATACTTCTGGGAGAACTTACTGAGATTTCCTAATATAGAGGAAAAGTATTTGCATTGTTCAGTAACAAAGTACAGTGAAAATGTTAATATTTTCTTTGGCTTTTACATTGTTATAACTGACAGTCTTGGCAAAAAGGCTGCTTCCTTTACAACAACAACAAAAAATATACCTGATCTAATTATAACTTTGAGTTTACAGCTTTTACCATTTATGGGAATTACTGATGAATACCGGTGTTGAGAATCAAATAACTTAGTCTGGAGAGAAGAAATAGTTTTTAGCTGCACATTTAACACATTAAAAACTACACACTGAATAGAAACTGGATACGGGCAGAAAATAAAAGATAGCAGGTTTTTTAGGAAGTCCGTAAGAGGATATACAATAGATAATAGCTCTAAAGGTAACTCTTCCATAAAAACAGGCATCTCAAAGAACACTTTTGAAGTATGCTTCAGATAATAAAAGTATTTTAATAATGTTTACACTAGCAATACAACTATTGCCAATATTAATCATACAGACTATTGCACTTAAAACCATGCTGAGAAATAGGGCTGAAAACAGGAGGTATTGTCTTATTTTGAAAGATGAGGGAGGGCTTGAACCCATCGTGCACTTTAAAGTCATAATAGATGCATTTAGTCTCAGGTCCTGTTCTGGACTCCTTTGATTCTCTATGTTCCTGCAACAGTTAAATTCTTCACTTTCTGTAGAAAAGAGTAGAAAGCAAGAATTCTCTTCTCTTTTACTACCTGCATGGAAAGAGCTTAGGAAGTGAGCCCACCTTTTCCCACCTTACTGTAGGAACTGCACAAGGCTGGCCACAGAGCATCAAGGAGGTACTACCTAAAACAAAGCCCAGTTTTGGTAACTGTCCCTTCAGTAGGTTTTGAATAAAGATATCACAAACAGACCAGTGGCATTTCAAATCAGACAACTCATTTTCCTTTGACATCTATATACATTTATACACACACATATACGTATCTCCTGACTACATACGGGTATCTTCCCATTTTAAATGAGAGTGAAGGAGCCATTCACATGGGTTTTCCATTATTTATGAATACTTACAACACTTTTTGACTGTCTAAATAACTTTATATTCTTTATGCTCCCTGTGTTAATAATCTGGGCAAAATTAGAGAAGATTTTGTGATGATACACCTCCCCCAGCAGCCACTTGAGGTTGTGTCTTGATGGGGAAGAGCATCATGTGAGGAATCAGAGGAACCGTAAACATTCATGACAACATTACATTAAAATCAGCATGAGACTAACTCTTCCGAAGTTTCACCAGCTGGGACAGCCACCTCATCACTGGGTACGTGAATAAGTGCAATCAGGAAACCACTTGTGTCTGTGTATTGTCTAGTATCCCAGAGGGGGGTCTTACTACACGTTCACAGCCCTCTTTCCAATTGGGTAATAGGAACAGGTCCACTGATCAGAATCCACTGGAGTATTTTTAATAACACATTTATAGAATCAGATTTTATAACAGGCCATGATTAAAAAAAAAAAAAAAAAATTAATGCAATGTTTGTTTGAAAACTCTCAAAAGGAAGCTCCACCTGTCCACCTTGGAGTGCCACCAGGTTACTAAAGCCTATTAATCATTACTGAGGTCATTTCCAGCTCTTCCCTGACCCTAAAATTAAGCCCTAGCTGGTGATTATGAAAACCCAATTACCCCTCACGTTTTCTCAGTTGTTTATTTAAGCTGGGTAATTTCTTTAAATACACATTCCCGTGTTTATTCAGCGCTCCTGAAAAATGCAGTGCCCAGATTCCCGGTCCTCAGCTTCTCATTCTCTCTAGTGGCTTTGGAAGTGGTGGTAACGGCTGCTGCCCTCCAAGAGCCATTGCCCTCCGACCCCGGCATTGCAGACGTGGGAGGCGCTTCCTTCTGCGCCCTTGCTCCTCTGTCCCAGTGCCGAGGTTCTGCGCAGCTGAGGCGGGAGCTATGTCAGCCGTGGAGGTGGAAGGAAGCCATTAATTAGTGGGAAGAGCAGTGCTGGCTGCGGCTGCTGGGGAGGGACCTTGCTTTGGGTCCTCAGACCCCACTTGTACCAGAGGATGCTCCGCAGGGCTACTCTCCCTGCAGGGATGACAGGCAAACACCATGGCTTCCCTGTGCATTCATTTCTCTAGAGCTCACAGACTGGCTCTAGACATGGGTCCTGATTCTCTTCCCTTGCTGGTCCATCTCATCAGTAAATGCACTGAATTCAGGTGGGTTTTGCAGTGCTGCAGTTGCACTGGGAAAACACAATTAATCATATGGTTTCCACGACTTACTACTCTACCTTAAGCAGGTGCCAGACTTCACCTCCTTATCTAGTTTTATGTTTCAGTAGAGTAATTCAAAGGAAAAAAATATAAATTTGTGAAAGAAGAGCAATGGAAAAAAATAGAGGTCTCAGCATTCCCACTGCTTTTAGCAAAATAGTTAAGAGAAAACATGGTCACGTAGATGAAGAAAATGTGATATGTAAAGCTGTGGTGGGGTAATTTCACAAGTTACCTTAAGTCATTTTGCAATCAATTGTCATGGGTGGTCTTCTCTAAAGGAAATTACTTCTCAACTGATTTCAAGATTCAGTATTATTTATGTCAGTCATTTACTTAAAAAAAACCCACCCAAACAACAGGAGAGGAATACAAACTGATTTTGATAGAAAATCTGTAACTATGAATTTAAAATGACTGATTTACTTTTCATTAAAGGATAATATGCATTATGGCCAATGTAAATTGATACAGCTCGGTACCTTAAAGGACCTATTCCACTCAGCTCATGTCTGGTCATTTTGCAACAACTTTACTATGCTTGAAAATGACAACTGCAGAACCAGAGTTTTACCTTCAGCACTTTGGTGTGCAAGTGGTCAAAACTTGATTTCCTCCCCTCCCCTTCCTATCCCCTGACATACCAGTGCTACTTAAAACACAAGAAGTTACCTACTGACCTCCTATCATGCCTAGAAACAGTGGACTTTCTTCTTCTATAGGGTCCTGGCCTCATTTCCGAAGTCTTATTCCTCCCACAAATTAACCTTACTCTAGCTCTAATTTTTCCTCTCCAGAGGGAAGATCCTGGACAAATAGGTAGATACTAGCCTGATGTTTCCACAAGAATGCTTAGTAATTAAAACAGTAGTAATGTTGACATTTATATTATTTCTACTCTGCCTCACAGTCATCTGCATTTGAGGCAAATCCTCTAGTCATTTGAATGGGCAGCCTACTTTCACCAACTAGAAGACCTCAGTTACGGTGCAGAGGGAATAATCTGGATGCAGCACTGAAACTAATACCTATCACCAGCAAGTCATAGATGGAAGCTTGGGACTACAAGGGAGGCATAGGATGAAGTACACTGATCCTATGCATCTTCTTGGAAAGAACCTCTGCCATGTCTGCTCTCATTTGCTCTATCACGTAGCTTTCCTCATAGTATTCCGGTGTTGCATTATTATTGTTTCCCACCTAGCTGTCACTTGAAAACCTGATGCTTCCTGCCTCTCACTCCAAGGAAGGGGTCTGGAAGTGATGACAGCAAGCTGTGTGTCTATTGAAATGAGAAGAGGGATACATGGCTGCTTTGAGACAAGACTTCCAATGCTCTGCAGCTTCCTAGATACAAGAAACCTGGCAGCACGCAGTAGCATCCTCCAGCCCTCTCTGAGTCCCTAGAAACTGACCAGCAGCCTCAGCTGTAAAGTTTAAACAGGTTTTCTGGAAAGTGGAGGCCCTTCATGTTCTCTCAAGAGGGTCTGGTCTTGTTCCCACAGCCACGAGCAAGAGCAGGCCAATACCTCTAGCACTAAATTGCAAACAATGCTCAGGATCTACTCAGAGCTCAGCATGTAAAAATGAACTGAGGAAACGGTTTTGACAAGTACTTCTGGACGAAATTTTAAGCAATCAGTATCTGGTTAGGACAGGAATGGCTCAATATCCTGTAGAGGAAAACAGCTGACATGAGAGTAGTTTCGACTTTCCCTCTTTTAATCATGCTTTCTAATGTACTGCCAATTCACTCCCATTCTGCCCTCGATAAGGCTATGCCGCTCAGCTACGGGAACTGACTGTTCAAAAATGCAAAGCTTATACAACCTCCCATCTTTTCCTGTAGATTATTTCTACAATCAAATTTCATTTTGTCACGCAAACTTCTCTCTTCAATAAAATTTGAACTGTAACATAAAGCTCTATTTCAGATTCATATTCACTTATGTGTGTTTTTGCATGCGTGAAAACTGAGTTAAATATTCAGAAGTAAAAACAAATGAAGATGCTAATTTGTTGTATTTATTTGAGCTGCTTTTTTTCAAAGAGCTGAATGAATGTTTACTAATTTATGGGTAATTTGCTTTAAATGGTAGAGCTTTAGTTGAATGCAGTCTTATTTATTGCCAGTATTATCTACTTGCATTGCAGCATTGCTGTATTTCATACTGGGGGCCTCACTGCATGAACATACTGGATGACCTGTTCTCTCTCCAGTTAATGCACACGCTAATTTAAACCAAGCTACAACAAATATAAACAAAAGGGATTAATAGATTAGTGGGGAAAGGGAAAAGAGAATGGAGAGGAATAGTAATTAGCTGCTAGGGCTGCACAGATTAAACAAATGCATACGTTAATGAGCTCAGATAATGCATTTATTTAAGTTAAGCCAACAGGAACTGTTTAAAACCCTACGTATTCTGTCTGCTGTATCTTTTGCTTGAAATTTTTTTAAAAAATCCAGTTGCAAAATATTTTTTGTCATATTTGCATGAGTTGCCCTTCTACAATTTCAGTTCATAAGTACCTCCATGATGCCTTGGAGGAGCTGGAGCCAGGCACCACCATTTCCCATTTAGATCTCATGCCCAGGTGCAAAGCCTGGTTACTTTTCCCAGCACACACAAGGCTCACTTCTTTGCTGAGCACTACAGCATCTCCAGAGGGTGCTTGCCTGCAACACTGAGAGATCTGTAGCCTAAGAGAAACAACCTAATAAATGAGAACAGAGAGGTGCAACACTACAGCAACAGCTTCGAGGAAGTGTTTCTTTAAGACTGCTTAACTGAGATTTTTTGCTATTTAGTTGGTCAGCCCTGTGGTAAACAAATAATGGACTGATCTTAGATTTTTTTCTGCTTAGGCTAGAAGCTTTTGTCTAAAAGAAAAAAATAATTTTGTGGTTATTTTTTCTTTTCATAACAGAAGCTTTATCAATAAATCCATTTAGCTTCATTTATTACATACTAATTAATCTCCTAAACACAAACTCTACCTCCATCCTGCACCTGCTGCTCATTTAAGGAATATAATCTACAACCCTTAAATCCAAACAACTATATAATCTATTCACACATTAATGTCCTTCAATACTCTTTTGAGGCTTGAATACTCAAAACCAGCTGACCTGAAAAAAAACATGGGTAGGGGTATTCTTGATGTAAATGGGCAGCATTTTCAGACAGTATCAGTAAGAGAAAATTATTTTTTATTGTGACTTGAAGACTAATCAGTGCAATGAGTTCTTTCCTGGTGAGTTTGCCATTTGGAAAAGACAGGAAGGAACATCTGGGAAAAGTGGCGTTTACTACACCCTGTCAACCTTAAGATAATAAAAAAGCACATTCCTTGTTTATTTGACTTGGTCTTCATTATCTTTAAACTACTGCAAGTGTCACACAGAAGATTGCTAAGCAGACAAATGAATTGTTAGTGCACTTTGAAGAAATTACTGAACAGCAGCAGTTCCTGAAGAAGCCAGACCCACACCATTGCTCAACGGAGCTGCGCCATCTATGGACATTTCTAAAGGGAGCCGGCAAAACTGCTCCACTCAGTCACACAGTGGACAAAGCATCCAAGGCTGTCTGTACTGACCAAAAATACCATTGGCTCATGCACTTTGGAAGGCACAGTCCCATTTCCAGACTGACTTATGTGCTACGAGTTGATGGGATTTAGGCTCTTAGAGGCAGGAACCATATGAATGCACTTAGGTCTGCGATTTAGCTGCTTCTGAAGTTTCCAGAGCTGACACCTAAGTTGGGTATATAAACATTTCTCTCTTCCCAGCCTTTTTTTCCTTGATTCACTTTAGTAGTATGGCTTTCCAGCCTTGCTTTCTATGGGAAGGCTTGCTCGAACATGTATATTAACGTGCAAAGTGCCTGGATTCCCTTTGAAAATAAAGTTTAGGAAATCTGCTTAGGCTTGCAATTTGACATGTGCACTGCTTGAATGCTTTTAAAAGACAGCTGTAAATGTCTGCATATCGAGGTGTACTTTATCTTGCACTTCAGAGAACAGATAGACCTTTAAAATAGGTATTGCCAAGCTGTACAATCCCATTTAGGGCTAAGCAGCTGATGTGGCTGATAAGGAACAGACAGGTAAGTGACCTGGAGGTCCTTTCTATAGAGCTCAGCAGATCCCTTGAAGGCCATGGCCCTGGCCACTGCCTGCCTTAATGAGACATATTTTATAGGGGAGTGCATAGGCTGGGCTCTAGAGAAGGGAAATACCTATGCCCAGAGATGAAGGCATGGGCCAGAGCAAAGTCTTTCTGGATTAAGTCTTCCTCACACACACCCACCAATGAGTCAGCACAGACTGGAAATTTCAGAGTGAAACAATTATAATTGCTTTAGATTCATAGCTCTCTATTAGCAAAGGATTCACGGCATTACATTGCTTGATTTAAACTCACTTCTATGAATGTGAATAGAGGAGGGAAATGTGTGGACTCCTGATAAAAGCGGTGTTCCTCTAAATGCACATTGCATTATGAAATAAAGAGAAAGGAGAAGTCATATCTGAAAGACAGACCGGTCTCCCACCCCGACCAAACTCCGCTCCATCTATCTCAGTTCAAATGCTCTCAACACACAGGGCTCCATACAGGTAACGATGTAACACGGGTTAGATTAACATACATAGAAGGGAGTGATGTAGAAATATGAATGTAAATTTGGTGTACTATGTAAGAACCAAAGGTTGACCAGTATCCTGTTTTCAACAATGGCCAGCAAGAGGAGTTTTAGGGAAAGCACGTAAGAACAAAGTGAGCAGGAATTAGTGATTACTTAATTAACACTGTTACTTAGTTTTAGGATGCCCTCCAGCTTCTGGCAATCTGTAGTTCAGGAACGTTCTGAACCAAAGGTTGCTTCCACATCTTTGTGTCTGGTGTCTTCTCTTCTGTGATTTTTCCTTCAGACAGCTTTCTTAGCTCACCTTATGACCTCTGCACTGTCCCAGGACAAAGAGCACCATAGTTGGGAGCCAGGCAATAGTAAACAGTAAACATGGGGACAAGAGGAGTATTAAGGCCATCTACACTTGGGAAAATCCTTGTGATGAAGCAGAAAACATTTATTTTATCCTAATCTTATCAGTAAATAGCAAATGCATTCTCTGTAGCCAGAGGATTACCTTTGGGATTAATTACAATACCAGCTTTCTGCTTTTCACAATGCCGCCTTCTTTCATGAACCTATTCAGTATTGTGCTTTGTGGGCCAAATTCTCTTCCCAGATACCTCTATAAATCCACTGAGACAAAACGAGCTAAATAGAGTCTAAAGTGAAACAAGATCATGCAAACTGGATTTATTAGCTGTTGTGTACTTTCCTGCTGTTCTGACTGTTTTCCTTCATTTGTTGTATGGCTATGCTGCTACATCCACTATCAAATCCAAGGGAAAGGAGCTGAAAGCCTCTGGACTACACAGCAGTCCTCCGGTGGAATTTGCTACAACTCAGGAAGGACTTGAGACATGCCAAAGACAGGAGATGTGGCTGCCAGGGGGATGGTGGGAAGCGGAAGCACCAGCCCTGGCAGAGGGGCAGGCTTAGCTGCCTTCTGGCCAGCATCAGCCCCATCTCTTGCTGGCAGGATCGCTTTCCAGGGAGCTGCTATTGGTCATCCTGAAGCATTGGGACAGTGCTCCCTAGAGAAACATTGTACTTAACGACATTTTTCTGTGTGGGAATTATATACAGTACTTCCCCTTCTGATGCCTATCGCATATTTGAGCGGTCATTTGAAGCGGCTGTGTTCTGTTTTGCTCCTGTTATCAAATCACAATACTAACATAACAGGGATAATTATAGCTACCATAAATTAATAACAACAATACATTCTATTTGTTAAGCATCAAAAGTGTATTCTTTGATAGGGAACATAAGGGAAGTCCCTGTCCCGGAAAGAAATATCACTGTTGTAGCCTCTTACAGACTCCCTGGTTAGAGAATAGAGTGAAGATTTCAAGGGTCAGATATTTATGAAGATAGGGCTCTGATTTGCAACATCATCTTGGATCAGCCACTTAACCAGTTAATGTCTCACTTGCCTGGGTATGAAAGTCGTAGAAACTGTTCCTGAAACATTGCAGCCATACTCAGCTAAGGTTCAAAGTCAAACCAAACTAATGTATCAGCTTGGATGTAATGGTATCAAAGCAGACAAACAACTCTAGCAAGAACCTGTCTGAAATGTCAGTGTCATATGAAAACAGCTACTGCCTCTGGGCAGTATTTCATGGGCTGAGCCATTCTCACGGAATACTCTGGGCATCCTCATCTCTGCCACGGTGCTATTGCTTCTCCATTTCCTAAGGCTTGCCTGACTGTCTGTATGCGTCTACTACCTTCTTTGATGTTTAGATTTTAAGTTTTTTGGATAGAGGATCATTTCATCTTTGTGTGTATACAGAGCCTTGCACAGAAGGATCTGATCTGTGACTGAGGCTCTCCAGTACTAGATTAGTAGAAATGCTAAAGAGAATTTGCCACAAGAGCCGAGAAATAGTCTGACCCATACATTTACAGGCAGTATTCTCAGAGCAAAGGTGCATTTGCAAACAATGGGCATTTCTGCTGGCTAACAATATTAAGCTTTCTGTACATGCTAGCTCTGACTGCGTGAGAGATCTCCACTGGATTTCCAGAACTGGATTTCTCCATGAAGCAGCAGTATAATTAGTCAAATGACAATGCACAGAAATAAAATGAATTATGATTGCACTCAAATAAGAGATTCATGGGCTGGAATATTAACTGGTGGCTACAATATAAGCTAGCTGTAAGTACTGTCCAGTACAATTCAAAGATATACTTGGATATCTTACATTGCAGTTTTGGAGGCACTTTGAAGTTTTTCTTCTATTTCTTTAACTATGTTCTGTGTCTCTTCCTAACATTTTAAATTAAGGGGAAAGGAGCTAAATTCAGCTTTAGACTGCCCTGCAGAAAAGCTGGCCAGAAGGAATGGCATGATGAGTGCGAATTGCATTCCAAAACAGTAAGAAAGGTGAGTATTTTTGTTTTAATTAGAAGCATTAGCCTTTTCAGACATTAGTGACAAACAAGGAGATTTTTCTATGAAGACCCCAAACCTGAAAAATCAACTTTCTTTGTAAATTCTGTATCAAATAAAAAAAAATAAAATAAATCAAAATTCTGTATATCTGATATGGATGTTCCATTCTACATTGGTTGGTTGTTTGGCTGAAACCAGTACCTGTGGGTTCTAGTCAGGAGCTCAGGAGATGCAACGTACGGCATCCTGCTTACAACCCAATCTCATGAAGAAACTCGTGCTTTTCTCTCCCGCTCTTTGTCCCTTAGCATGGCATTTCCGACCCGCTCAAGTGAAAAGGTGATATATTTAGTTGTAAATGTCACAGGTACACACATCTTGCTACAAGCTGAGCCGAGATACTCTGGGCATTCAAGTCCAGCTAATGCACATATCCTCACTTTCCCAGATGTCCCACTCTGCCTGCAGATTAGGACAGCTGGTGAAGCAGTCACAGAAACCATGCCTGGGATGGTCAACCACAGAAATGAAGAAGAGGCAGAGTGAAGCCGAGGAAATCAGTCACAGGAAAGCTGCCTCAGAGTTTAAAACTGACCAAACAGCACTTAAAAACCCAAACTTGCTGCTGGACCAGACTCACACAACAAAAATTACTCATGTGCCCAGGGCAACAATGGCCTCTGTGATTCTAGCTCTCAAGAAGCATTTAAATATTAACATAGATATTTCCCCTCGGTTTCTTGTGCCGTGTGTGACTTTTCAAAAGATCGGCTGGACGAATCACTGCAAAACCACCAAAACTGTCTACCAGATGGCGGCCACTGATTAATTTGTCTTAACTTAAGCCAAAAAGGAAGAAAATGTGATGGGTGGAGCAGTAAAGACAAGCACAATCAACATCCGACCAAATAGGGTTTCCTGTCACCTTGGGAACGACACTGATTGGCACTGCAGTTTCCTGTGTACAAGCTAAAACCAGTAGCAACTGAAGTAACAAGAATAAACGCCAGATAAGAGACCTGGAAATATAACAAAATGATTATAAAAGTCCTCACTAAACCTCAGAAGACAGTAAAGGCAAAACCAAGGGTAACCATGGGCTGTGTGCTGCACAGAGCACTCTCTGGCACCTGAGAGGACTACAGAGCTGCACCAGAAGAATTTCTATGAACAAGGGTGATTTGCCTAAAACATCCACTCCCAGAAATGAATGTCACGTGCTTTGAAAAGCCTTTAGTTCTTCGCAAGAGAATTAAAAAGGGATGTGGGACAATTTAAAGCAGAGAGTGAGCTAGGAGCGGAAACGTACCGTCTACCCACGCTAATCTGAAGTAATTCGCAAGATGTGCTAAAGACACAGGGAAATGGACTGTGGGTGTAAGTTTGGGTGATGGTACATGGTTACGTGCACTATTTATTTAGATCATAACGCCCTCAGAATTCTGCTTCCAAGAGCTCTAACCACAACCCAAACACATTCCCAACCAGCCAGGAGTCTAATAGTTAAAATACAGTTTTTAAAGGGTCTTTGTTCGGCTGGTGCCTGAGTTCACTTCCCCTCCAGAGAAAGGGGACAATTCACATTCCTGCCCTCTTCCTACACTGCAGATAAGCAAAGACGTCTGTAATGGGTCGGACAGAACAGACCTTTGTGCAACTCAGAGGTTCAGCACTCGCAAAAAGTTTTCAAGAGTGACCGTGCACTAACAGAAGTGGTACACAAATGCAGTTTGGAGGTAAAGCAGTACTCTCTCTAGTCATGAATCCACATGCCAGAACAGACCTGTAGGGCACTGAGCTGGAGGCCTCAGAGCTGGATCCCACGTTATCTTCCCTGTTACTTAGACCAGCTTCCCCCACCTCGGCAGCCCAGGTTTTCAGCCCTTGCCCTTATCCTGTCACCCAGAGTGCAGGTGTCAGCAGCCACAGTGTGGCCTGAGGAAGAGGGAAGGCACAGTGCCAGGCTGCAGGGAGACCCTGCACTGGAAGGGGCATTGCTAAAAGGTACAGCCTGTAAGCAGCTGCTCATGATCAGGACTGCTTCCCTCATGTCAGCTGCTACACCAGCTGTGCACTTCTTCATGTGCAAGCTACCTCTAGAAACAGAAGTTAAACAGGGCCAGGAAACAATCCCTGGCACTGCAGCTCTGTAACCAACACTGCTACGTATCAAGCCTTGTTTTTAGCCTTTGTCAACAAGAGCGTTCCAAAGCAATCCGCTGGCACAGTTTGGGAACCAGCACATGCACAAACCATTCCCAGCAAGCAGTCTGCATCCAGCCCCTGGCCTTTTGGAGGTAAAGGGAGCTTGGCAGTGTAGACACAAACTAATCTCTGCTAACTGGCCTCAGTGCAGTAAGTGTTCCTCAGAGTATTGAATTTATTAGTGCTTCTTACAGACCACGACAGAATATAGCTGAGAGGTCTGCCAAATGAGGGAAATGTATTTTTAAGGTCCTTCAGAAAGTGGGCTTTTTTCACTGTATTCTCTCACTCTTAAATGCTGTGGACAAATAGTAGCATATAGGACTTTTATTGTCCTTCAGGTTAAGGTTCTCATCTTTGCTACCTTTCTTCAGATGGACATGCCAGCCAGTCAGTCTCAATCCAGAGGCTAGGAGCATGACTGGAGGAGGTTCATGTGCTATGGCTAAAGTGCTGTAATGACTCAGTGGCAGAGATGGACCGGAGCACAGAAATTCCTGCCTCCCACCTCAAACCCACTCTACTGGTTCCTAGTGCTTTGCAAATTCCTTCTGATAGGGTATCACCGTAAAATGATTCTCCAGCCAGTACTTTCATGTTGGCACAGAGCTGTGCTTTGAACAATTACACTGACATTTTCCTGAAAACAATCCCCAGGATTTAAACTAAGAATGCAGAAAGCATATTCAGCTCCACACAATAGGGTAAATTTATCCCCCAAATCTATGCAGAGCTAGTATATTTTAGCCAGGAAATTCAAGGCCTCTTCCTGTAAATATATTAAGTTCCCATGCTTGTGTCATAAACTACAAAACCTGGCGTGTTTACAGCAGTCCAACTGCAAGGTGCTACCCTCTGAACATTACTTGAAATGATTACTCACAATGGACAGCTTTGTATAAAGATAACAGATCGGCAAGACCATAATTGTATTTGCAGTGACTGTGCTCTGTGATCTAAAAATCAGACCAGAACCAGAGAGAACTGTTGGAAATTTTTCTCATCTGATATGGTTGAACAGTGATATCCTGAGATGCAGCTGCCATTATATTAATGACGTAAAAAACACATTAGGCTTTTTACCTTGGTCCCAACATTTCTTATGAGATTTTATGTGCTATATGGTACTGTTAAGGCAATGATTCATTTTAATGGATACTGCTTTTCTGACACCAGGAAAATAGGTATTACAGTTAGCATTTGTCATCCACAGCATTTCTCATCCAGATGGCAATTGACAAGGCACAGAATACATATAGGTGGTGAGAACAATAGTTCAACTTGTGTGTCTATGCAGATTAACTAATAGAAGAGAATAATTATGAATATCAATGTAGGAATTTTCTTTCACCTCCAAACTTGGAGCGCAAACTGTCCATGATTTTCTCTGTGAAGGTGTCAAATACAAGATGTTTCTGAGGAAGGATGCCAGAGGCAAAGAACAATAACTGCTCTCATTGTTTGTGTGACTATATGTGTGCGTACCTCTTGCTCATACATTCCTGATTCAAGCTTTATCTTTTGGCAGTAAGTTCCACAGACTCCTATGGGTTATCTGAATCACTTTTTAAAAAAAATATTTTAAAGTATGTTGCCTTTCTTTTCCATCAGAATATCTCCTTTTCTCATAAGGAAGTGGACAAGGGCATTTACCAGCTTTATATTGTGCACTATTTCATTATACTTACAGTGAGCTAAACTCTGAGTATAGAAAAGAATTCTGCTGTCACTTTACAAGCATCTTCATGATGGTAAAGAGACATCTCACTGGTTACAGTCTATTAACCTTGGCATAGGGTTTTTATAGTATTGTTCTGCCACGCACAGTTCTCACAATCTGAGTTCAAGCCAAGATTCAGTCCTATTTGTCATGTTTGCAGGGAGTTACACTTGATGTTGACTTAGATGATTTCCCCCCACTAGTCTCTATTCTGATGCCTACTGATTTTCTCTAGAGGTTTCAGACCTGGTTGCACAGTGTATGTTGAGTGACCTCAGTGAGCTGCCCTCTCCCCTCCAGTTTTGCTCATACCAGCATTCAGTGATGCCTTCTCTTTCAGAGAGTATCTTCTGTTTTCCTGTGTCCCTGCATTGCTTCCATACCATTTCAGAATTCTTTTATTTAAGTAGTAGTTTATTATTTCAGTTATCTGCCAGGTTTTTTCTCTATTTCTTTGCCATTTTTTTTTCTATTACAGTCTCAACTCTTTTGTATTTATTTGCAGAGGAAAAAAAAACAACAACAAACCCACTAAGCACATGTAGAACGTTACCTGGTCTGAATGAAGGTCCTGCATGTCCCTAACATCCTGATATGTGAACATGAGGAGCCCTCCATTTCAGAAAGAATAATTTTCCAATGAATACATAACAGACTGGGAAAACACAGTGCTGTGATTTTTCCCACTGATTATTTAGATGTAATAGCCACAATTTTAGGTCTTTGTGGCTAGGATGGAATACAAATGCTTGAGAAGGCTTCCCAAAGCACTATTTGTGGTTTTTAACACACATAGAAAAGCTATTTTCCACATTCTCATCCGTGCATTCTTGCATGCTAGATAGCAACTAATTTGAACAAAACACTACATTGTGCATTAATTGGTCGAAATACAGTTGTCCTAGTCACAAATAATATTGGAACTAAAACTCACAGCAGCAGTGGCTGGATGAAAAGTAAATCTAGTTGTAAACCAAGTGAATACTGTGCTGGTGTGATAGCTTACTTATATTTATATCCCCACCATGCTTGTGTTTTAACAACTCACTGCTTGTACTAAGAATTGTCAATGCTTGATATGTCAGAATTAAATTTAAATTATCACATCCCACACCACCAGATTCTGATTTTGGCTGGGACCATTCATATCAAAATGAATTTTGGGCCAACCAACAGAATAAAAGGAAGCTTTACTCTGCTGCAGGAAAAAGTATATAATATTCGTATAAACCTATAAAAGCCCAAGTAGAAAAATAAACATGGTTTGTCTGCCTCTGTACCAGCCAATGCTATTCCTAGTGAAAATGGAAAGGTTCTGAGAGCCGGATACTGATATGAAATCTCAGTTCCACTGCAATATTCATGGATATGTTAACGGAAGAGAACAGGATCATTTGCATCCTAAATTCAGGCATTGGTGCTATGATATTGTGACAGTTCATCGCCAAAGACACCCACGGGAGAGCATTAGCTCTCCTACTCCTTGGGTCAGCAACAGCACTGTGTGGGTTGCTGATGGAGAAGGTCTCTGCTGCAAAGCAGGAGCAGTTGTGAAAACACCAGGAGAGAGCAACTTTAAATCATTCTGTACTGAATGATCCAGAGGATGCCAGGAGGCTCTGAAAACAGCACTTCACCCACCTGGCCCAGCGTCCATCATTAGTTGTAATAGAAAGGGGTCAGTGCCACTTTGTTCTAACAGCCTTCTCACCTCCACACCTCAGTCCGCTCTTGGCCACTAGCACTTCATCCCTTCCCAGACACATGCTGCACATAGGCATGCATCCCCTAACACCAGCCAAGAAAATAACTCACCCCTGAGGCCGCTGTGCCAGAAACAATCCTGACTTCGTGGCCACCTTCCCTCCTCCAAAAGCTACAAGCCAAAGAATCGGAAATGCAGGGCACCTGAATGCGGGGAAAACGGGAGGATTCTGGGGGGAAGGCTGCAGTGCCTCCTGTCGCCTCTAGGTGTCGCTGTCCGCTGAGCCTCGAAGCACGAAGCGTTTCAAGAACCTGGACTAACTCCCAGCAACGTTTTGATGGATGTATATACCCGTGTACAGTTGGCCATCAGCAGTTTGCCTGCCTCTGTACCAGCCAACGCTATTCCTAGTGAAAATGGGCATCACAATTGCTTTCACTTATTCACAATGGCCTATTAGTGTTCTTTTACAGCAGAAACTGAAGTGCCCAGTTCCTTCTTTTTCCTTAGTAATAAGCTGAAGTGCCTGATCTATCTCATCAAACATCAGGTTTAGTTTCCTCTTTGTATTTCAGCTCTCCATTTTCACACATCTGACTCAGAACTTTGTCCTTCCAAAGATTAAATTTGGTTTGGGAGTATTAAATGCTGAGTTACTATCTGTGGTGGTAGAAATTAAGACCCTAAATCAATAGTGGTTTTTGGTTTTTTTTTTTTGAGCAATGGAAAAATTTCTTCCCCTATCCTTAAGTACAAAGTCCCTCTACAAATTTTTTCACCCTAATCCCTCTCAACTATTACATATGCTATGTTAGGTACTAGGTATTATACACTAGATATGTGTTCCCATGCTCATGTGCTTTATTTTTAGGATCTTGTGGAATGATAGCTATTATCAGAACATATTTACTTGCTTCTTCCATTCCTCCATTTTTTTTTAGCTGCAATGATATCACAACAGATTTTATGACAGCTCTGCCTTTCAGCATTTTTTATCACCCTCCCTTAGCTCTGGCTATAGCTCCTAAAGCCACTGATAAAACCTCTGTCAGTGAAATCCCATGGTTCAAGCTGAATCAGGGTTACTGCTCAGCTCTGAGAGTCCTCACAGACAAGGCTCCACTTTCTCTCCTTTTCATTCTGATTTCCCATAATATCTGCATGGTTTCTGCTCTTTAATTTATTGTCTGTGGAAGAGTTCGGTTGCGCGGCTGCATGCTATGTTAGTTATTCAGAGCACTGATGCTTTATGAAAGCAGCCTGCAGTCATCAGGCAAGAAATGACATAGGTTTCTAACAGAGGAGAGACAGATGTCAGTGCATTCTCCTGTGGGAAGAATAACTAGTTTCATAAAAAGAGCACTGGCCCAGTTTTTGAAAGGTAGGCAAAAGGTTTGGTGCCCAAGTATTTCTGAGGAGCTGCACACAAGGGTTGGTTTCATCACAGATCACTTCTTTCCCTGTTTTGTAAAGGCTGCAGATCTTGGACTGTATCCCAACCATCATGGAAAGCTGGATTTAAGAAGAAAAATTATCTAAAGGTGATAATGGAAACAATGTATAAGATTGGTAAATGCACCAGTTGGTGTAAACACTGGTGTAAATTTACACCACTTGGTGTAAATATTTCTTCTTTCTAAGTTTCTTATGTGCTAGGGACTCCCTGACAGGGAGAACATCTTTTACTGAGAAAACACAATCAACCCTTGTGCCCTCTGCCAGGACCTCCAGGATCAAACCAGGCAAAAACCAATGGAAAATGAAAAACTATTTCTTTGGAGTAATTGCTGGAAAGAGGAAGAAACAAGTTAGCAAAAAGAATTCCAGTACTGAAGTTAATCTCAGCCAAAGTTTCTGGACCTACATTCATACAAAAAGGAAAGGAGAGAATACCCATGAGATAGACATTAACACACCAAAATCCCACTTCTCAGATGTTTGCATGACACAGTCTTCCATTCGTTGACAGAAGAGACATATATGAAGTCATGCAACATGAGTGTAACAAAGCAGAGTGAATCATGAATGTGCCAGGCACCATCCTACCTTTCCTGAAGCCCCACAGGTTTCATTCTGAAAGGAGACGGACTGGCACACAGGGGAGGTTTGAGCTCAGGAACACACTGGCCTTGAGGGTCCACTACAACATTGACAACCTTTGGAGCCTGTTCAGGCTGGACCATGCTGCTGGTGGTCTTAGACTGAGATGTTGGCAGGGGAAGGGGTGAGAGGTGGATCTCCTGCTTCTTTTCCTTCTCTGGTCTCAGTGACAGCTGGATCTTCTCCTTTAATCTGTACAGAATCTACAGAAATAAAGGGGAAAATCCAATCTCAGTTCCCTGCTAAACAATGTAATGAAGGTATCACAAATGCTGGGTAAAAGGTTGGTATACGTGGCTTTCATTTATAGAAGGTAAGCCACAAGTTGTGTTATACAGCATTTCCCACAACAGGGTAAGTATTTCTATTGCATAAACCACAGTGTATACACATGGGCAGAAGGGATTTTAAGAGTTCTTATTGTAAGCCAGTAAGTATTTGTAATACCAGCAGTTGTATTATTAAAGGAGCAAAAGACATAGAACAGAAAAGAGTTAGAGAAGGCACCGTGAAGAAGGAAATACTGATAAATGAAGTAATTGTAGAAAAAATTGTAAGAATTTTAACACAAGAGAGACAATGGCACAAAATAAAGTAGATACTTTGGATATATACGTGTCTCTAATTATAGCAGCTTCAATTTGTTTTAAAGCAGATGTTCTTAAAAGCTCTTACTCAACCCTACTTGGAACACTGTGTGCAGTTCTGGTGTCCTCAACATAAGAAGGACATGGAGCTGTTGGAGCAAGTCCAGAGGAGGGCCATGAGGATGATCAGGCGGCTGGAGCACCTCCCATATGAAGACAGGCTGAGAAAGTTGGGGCTGTTCAGCCTGGAGACAAGAAGCTGCGTGGAGACCTCACAGCAGCCTTCCAGTATCTGAAGGGGGCCTACAAAGATGCTGGAGAGGGACTCTTCATTAGGGACTGTAGTGGTAGGACAAGGGGTGATGGGTGCAAACTTAAACAGGGGAAGTTCTGGTTAGATATAAGGAGGAAGTTTTTTACTGTGAGGGTGGTGAGGCACTGGAATGGGTTGCCCAGAGAAGTGAATGGTCCATCCTGGCAGTGTCCAAGGCCAGACTGGACAGAGCCTTGGGCAACAACGGTCTAGTGTGATGTGTCCCTGCCCATTGCAGGGGGGTTGGAACTAGATGATTTTAAGGCCCTTTCCAACCCAAACCATTCTATGATTCTATCATTTTGCATGGAGCTGATGGTTGAACAGAGTAACTTTACTAGGCTACATTTTCAGTGGTAGGCTGCTACTACTCTGAAATACTCCTCAGGATAAGGATGTCCCTCAATATCCTCAGAGGAACATACCTTGTTCTGGAATAAAGCTGAAGCAACGTGTAGCCCATGAAGCTATTTAAGCATCTGTTCAGAAAAGTGTGTTTTACAATTACCAACACATTGATATCTCATCATACTGTAATACCAGGATTCTCTGTCCACCTATTGCTTATGAACTTGGATGTCAGCATCTGCAGCAAAAGCTTTTCAGAATTTGTCCTGATCCTCTTTCACTGAACTCCACACTGATGTTGCTGTACACAGGCTTGGTGAGGGCTGGCTGGTGGGTAGCATGTACTTGGTAATACCATTCCAGGGGAACCTGTATTATTTCTATTTAACACATCTTATCTCTCTTGAGAGGAATGCAAAAAACAGTTTCTGAGCTGTAGCTGTGCCATTTTCAAAATGTGCCTTACAACCTATGAAACGTATGAGAATTACTATGGCAAGAACTGTGTGTGGAGGTGGGTGAAAGGCACTTTCACAGCTTTTTGAAGGTGTCTGCAGATAGCTTTCTACCTTCTACTCTGCTTTATCTGTTGCTGCAAAGGATTCAAAGTGAATCCTGGTTTGCAAAGCCATAAAGACAAAGCTTAGTCCAAAGCATTTTTCTGCTGCTCTTTGGCAGCTGTTGTTCTGCTAGCACTGCATAAAGATCTATCACTATCCATAGCTTTCCACGGAAGACAGGGTATCTCTGATGGGTTTGTTTTTTCAAGATTAGCATTAGAGGTTTAGCTGGGAACTGACCTAATGTCATTAGCAATATACCCATTAAACAAGACTTAGCTACGTAAACCATCTGTTCATTCAGAAGAGTTTAGAATTAAATTACACGGATAAGATAAGCTGCTCTTTGCCATTATTCTGCAGAAAAAAACAGCCCTACTGTGAAGCAAGGACACAGGTATCAGTAGAGATAAAACAGAAGCTTGAAATATTTTAACTCTTTTTTTCCTCCAGTGATTGCTTTGGTCTTATTTTTCTGGTAACCCACAGAAATATAGCTCAGGCATTCATGGTCATGACAATATTAACCATGCCTTCTTGTCAGTGATATATTTTGACTTAGTTTTGTCCCTTGGAGACCCAGAGAATTATGATTTTGACTTTTGTCCCTTGGAGACCTAGAGAATTACGATTTTGACTTACCTGGATGAGTATTATTTCATATCCTTTTCAATGCTCTGTTATTAGACCCTAGGAAAAAAGATAGCTTGCAACCAGCAGAAGTTGAAGAAAAGCTGAAGAACAGCATTTGATCTAAAAGCTAACACACTTTCCTCATAAAGTGTCGTCAGGGCTATCATGTTTTCAATGAATTCCATGTGAAGGTCAAACAAACAGAAATGGCCCAAAAGATCAAACCAAACAGCCAAAAAGATCAACCCAATCACCAAGCTCTGTGAAGGGAACAGTTTAGTTGTACTCATATTTCAAATCAGTTTAAACACATCTGTCGGTATGGGTGGAAACAGATACAAACGCCCGAAATTAGGAAAGCTGACATTTTACTGATACCTCAGAAAATTCATTGTGATGCTAACCAAGAGGCATGGAGCAACTGAACACCACAAAGTACTATTTTGCAGGACACACAAAGTGGGTCACCTATGATTTTTTCATCTATTAAGCCTAGGGTTCAAAGCCACAGTCCAAAATGAAAATAAATCTTCTTTCTGCCTCCTTTTCGACTCATATGGAAGAATGACAGGGTGCTGACAGCATGACATTCACTCTTCGTATCTCTGCTCAGATTGCTGCAAAGGAAAGCTGACATGTTACGCCCTAACTTGGCCAGTACCTCCTATGTAGCCGTTCAAAATGCCAGTGGAAACTGCTTTTATTCATCTTCAGAGATTGCCAGGAAATCCCAATGAGATAACTATGTTTCCAAAATGAAGATCTTGGCAATGCTTATGTGGAGCTGTGATATGAAAACTCATCTGCCTAGAGACATGTAGGACACCAGGACTGTATAGTAAAATCTCCCAGAAACTATGAAAATTCAGACAGTTCACTTGTATTAAAAGTGCTCTCTGTAACAAGTACATGAGCAGAGAGAGCTATTGTGCATGTGCATTCATGTGTATCTTTCACAGGCCAGGTTGCTGGAAGTTCACATTTTTCATTATTTTAAATGAAAAGAATTCCACTTTTTGATTTATTTGTTTAGTGTGAAAAAGAAAAACATTTAGAAAACCCTCATAGTACAACTTGCTACAGGCATGACATAATCTGAAGACGATACTTCCAGACTACTCAATGGATACTTATATGTGTTTGTTTTTTTTTTTTTTTAAAAGGATATGCAAGCATACTGGTTTATTAAAACAGAAATATGATAGCAAATATTTTAACCCACTGTCAAATATTGTGTTATTTAGTAAACTTGGTGATGGCTCAGTTATTTCTCTATGTAAATCAAAATAACAAAACCTGTTTCACGCATAGAAGCACTAAAAATATTTATTGTTACTTAGCACTTTGCTTGGCAAACTTTATACATGATGTTCCCAGTGGAACTGAGCCCATGGTCAGGCCATGATGAGGATAGCAATGAGCTGGATGTTGGCTTCCACCTATGACAAATCACTCCTGGGATGCAAGAGGTTCCCATACTATGACAACAAGGACTAGCTGAGTAAATACATAAAATTACCTCAGAGGCAAAATTTACAAGGCTGAATTTATCTCATGTGCTGCTGTATTACACTGTTCAGCAATACTCTGCACTGTAGATTTTTGTGTATAGAGGCCAGGTATTTTTTAAATTCCAGCCAAGCATTAAGAAGCCTACAAGCTGTTAATGCACAGTCCACTGTCAGTGAAGGGAAGCGCTGTGATTTGTAAAACCCAGTTAAGGACAAGGCTGCACGTTTTAAATTTTCTGTAGAAATTACACAGAACAAAGCAATAGCTGACAATTCAGCTGTCTTAGACTGATCACTGTTGGGCATTGTAATCATCACTTAAAGTACTTCCTGCTCCACACTTGAAAGGACACTTCGAAGTCATCTGCAGAGTCTGGCTAAGCTTTCTGCTTTTGGACCCTCTAAACCACAAGTATCTACCTATGGACAAACAGATGCCTACCCTGTAACTTTAAAAAATAGGCCGCATTTTGGTGCTTTCATACGATTGCTACAGCTAAAGCTACTTAGGATGAGTCCTAATGCCTTACTAAAGCTGAATGGTCTGATAGACTGCAATGGCTGAATTTGAAATACTGAATACTTTCCATAAATCTGCCACACTGACACACATAGAGTGGGATGAAAAACAATGTGAGATAGATAGTTTTTAGCCGTATAGATTGCACATGTATTAGCAGATCCTGGCAAAATTTGAGACAGTGTCTATTTGTGCATGTCGCACATGTAAAGATGCAGGTTGGACCTGGGAGGGGTCAGAAAGAGCAATGCCTTCAGAAAAGACCACAGCATCATAGTAAATCCATCATGAAGGGAGTTCAAGGAGTCTACTAGTATTCATCTTTCTCCTAACTCCAGATGAGCTGCACTCAAACTATTCCTGACAGATGCTTGCCTGAAACCTTAATGGGTGAAAACTCCTGAGCTTCCCCAAGCAATGCACTCCAAGGTCTAGTGACTTTCGTGCAATAACGAAGTTCCTTCTCATGAGACAGCCAAGTCATCCTTTCAAAAATTTTGCTTCTTTTTCAATCCTCAGTGGAGAAAATATTACCTTCTTCCTCACCACAGCCTTTGAAATCTTTCCATGTTTGGGAATCATTATGTTTGTCCTTGCTCTTCTTTGTCACCAAGTCGAATGCAGGATGCAGAGATCATATGCTCATTTATACATCTCAGGGCAAGAAGTGTATTTTTTTGTAACAATGTGATGTTACTCATTTACCTCAGTGTGTGCTCTGCACTACTGCTGGACCCTTTCCTACAAAATTCTTGCTTTGCCACGTATTTCCTACATTGTATTGATGCACATGATTAGTGCTCTTGTCCCTGCAGAGCATCATTCTTGTTATTTCCCATGTTTTCTCCAGCACCTTAAGAATATTTTAAGTTCTGATGCTGTCCTCTACAATGCTTGTGATTCCCAATACCACATACGTGTTCCAAATAAATAATATAGAATTGTGTAGTACCAGGAAAAGGACAGACAGCATTTCCTATACCCTTCCGGTTAAACAGTCAGTATGACCAAAATACCTGCTTCTCCAAAGTAGAAAGTCTCAGTAAAAGTACTGCTACAGTTACCCTACCATTTTTGAGTGAGATGACCTGGAGAAATGGAGATGATTAGGCAGTGGAAAAATGAAGCAACAATTTTTGTGAGAAAATAAGTGCTTTTCAAATCTCAGGGAGACCTTAAAACCTTAAATAAGATTTTGTTACAAATATGATGGTTTAGTAACATCTTCAGTTTAAACATTCTTTCTATCTTAAGGTTGTAAGCGGTAAATCCATCTAGGTTAAAGAAAATTAAATGTGTTTGAAAGCAAAATATCCCAAAAGACTCCAAGATACTAGGTATTCATAAATACTGAGAATTGTCATAGAATTCAGCAAACCCTCATACACCCCAGAAGAAATATACAATTCAGAGAAGGAAAACAAGTGACAATATTGGAAAAAATGCACAAATTACCCCATGAAAGTCAGTGGTGGTGCTGTGTTCTTCATCTTCTGTGTGACTCTTGCACATCTCATATTCACCATATCAGAAGTGGATGCCCAGAAACCTGGCCACTGAAGTCATACAATGCGAACAGCAAAGTTTTTCAAATATCTGATCACTACTTGCTGTACTTATTAGTCATTTCAGTATAAAATTCATATATTCAATATGTGAATACCAACACACACACTAACAACTGTGTGTCTTGACAATTCTGTATCAATGTGGTGTTGCTTTTACTGTCCAATAAAACTGAAATACAGGCAGCTAATGCGACTTCAGGGATCCTGGGACTTTGGTAAGAAGACTGAGAAGTCATCATTCATGTCACTACACAGTTACTCTGCAGATTTAAGAGCCCACTATTTATTTCTCCAGCTTCCTGCTAGTTACATTCTTCAGTTGGACTCAAGATATATCAAGAAATACGGATCTTCAAACTTAGCATTATGAGAATGACCACCTCTTACCTTGCAGCTGAGTTTCTAACAGCTTTGAGAAAACACCTCTCATGTAAAGAATGTGTGACTCTACCCTTCAGACTGAGAAAAGCATGAAGAACAGCAAAAGAAGGTAAAAAGGCAACTTACCATTAAACAAGTTACTAGAATGACAAAGATGCTGAGAAATATGACAACCGCATAAAATCCTTCTTTGCTCCAGATTTTGTCTGCTTCATGCTGGCCTTGCAAAACATTTTTCTTTTTGAACCAATAAAACAGAAAGAGGAAGAGAAACAAAGTTACACAGTAGTGTGTGCAGATTAAATAGCTCTTGCCAGGCATTAATCACCCTCCTCAGCTTTGTCACAGTTCACATTCCACAGTATATGGCACACACTTTGAACGCTGCTATGTGCATACCCACCTCACCTGCACTCCCTGTGTCTGTGTGTGTGCATGCCACCCAGGGGTTCCAGTGCCACACGAGGTGATATAAGACCTCTTCTGTGGCTGCTGAGAGAATAATCCTCCACCGGGAGTCATGGGCTGGGTGAAGGTGAGCAAACAAGACCCGTGGCTTTCTTGGAAACTACCAAGCTCATTAGGTAAAAGGGCTGCGGGAACCGCTCAGCCTGTTTCTTTCTCCCCACTGTTTATCTCCAGCCCACGTGCCAGCCTCCCAACTGCTCACACTTGACACACGAGCAAAAAGCAGGTGACTTGCTGGTTTGCCTTTGTGAGCCAGGAAGCCCCGACACTGTCACCTTCAGATTGCGCACACACATACGTGTGCATGTGTAAAAAAATCTGATTCTTGCTGCAAGTAATCTTGTTATCCATCTATCCATAATTCTGGGTTTGCTTGAAGTAATTGTATGGTCTTTGGGTTCTTGCTGATCGTACATTTCTGAAACAGCTGTGCACACTAACATTTCCAGAACTCCTGGCGATAATAATAATTCTAAAAGCGTTTATTTTTGGCTTTACTGCAGTGTGGGGACTTGGCTGAGGTATTAAATGACCAGAATTTCACTGTGTTTCCAAACAGAGATTTGGTAGTAGAAACAGGGTACTCATACCCTGAGTTTAACTGCAATGTATTATTTAGAATAAAGAACGTCATCTTTTGTTTCTGCAACTGCAGTTCAATAGATGTTGCTTTCCCAATTTTTGGCTACTTGCTTTTCCTAATTGTGTATTTTCAGTACTGTTCCTAGACAGTAAAAACTACTTTCTTAAGTTCTGGTTTCCACTGCAAGTATTCAAGGTTTTGGTGTTTCCCTTTCACTGAAATTCCCTAATGGCTTTAATTAAACTTCTTCTTTAATTAGTGAGTCGTCTTCCTGTCTCAAGGTGGCCTTTTTTCTGTCTAGGGACACTGAGTAAGAGAATTGGGAGTTTTACACAGAGGAAGGAGTTCCTCTCTTCAGACATGAGTGGCTGCTCACCGGACCTGTGTAACTGGAGGGACCCTCTTGCACTTTACATGGGTACTGCATGCTCCAACATCTGTTAAGCCACTCATTAGCCTGCTCTTTTGAATAGTTAAGTATGTCAAGCAAACTTCCTGTATCCATCAGCCTCTCAAACATAAGAAGTCATGATGAAGTGGAATGCATGCGGAAAGGCTTGCTGAGGAGGAGATCATGGGCTGAGGAACAGAGGACAGGCTGACAAAAACCTGCTGCATGCTGGATGCCTACAGAGTTTTCATGGTTCTCCTTTCAGCACAGGTTTGTGCCCTGCTTGCTTTGGAAAGGGCCAGGACAATGGAGATTAAAGTCAATGCAGATGCGTGACAATTCACAGATCATACTGCCCCAGAATGCAAACATTTAGAGAAGCATTTGGTACCATGGTTAATTTATGGAGAGTTGATTGCTAAAAAAAATGCCTGTGTATAACCAGGACTTGACTGCTTTAGAACTGAAAGCATAATAAAGAAGAGTTTTCTTTGGAAGTTATAGCCCCAGTTAAACCCTTCACCCTCTTCTGCTAAACTACAGAAACAAACGTTGTAAAATTAGTGTATTTGTGTGTGTGTGTAATCATGCAGTGTTTCATAGCCTGGGCTTAGAAGCATTGCAGGTATCCACAGTTTAACAAGGTTTCTGAGTGTCAGTTTGACGTTTAGTGAGCAACTTAAAAAACAGGGCTTTAAAGATAAACTGGAAATCCTGCCAAATATTTCTGCAGAAACTGTTCCTGGACACATTCGAACAGCACTGCCACTACAGCAGGGTGCAGCTCCTCGTGCAATCTGCCAGCTCAGCACAGTGAGGTTCTTCTGCTGTGCTTATGGCACAGGACACAGGTCCCAGTACTGGCTCACAGCCCAAATCCGCAGCTGCTCCACACTCAGCACTGCTCCTGTTGAGCTCCAAGGGAATCCCACAGCGGCAGCAGCAGCTGCAGCTCTGGCCCATTAGCTATAAACTGTTTGACCCTGGGTGGGTTACCCGATGGCTTTCCAGTGTTTCAGATCCCTTAGGAGGAAATCCAGATATAAAACAGGAGCTGAAGGGGAATTGGCTGTGCTGACCTTTTGTAAGTGAGTAAATGGGTTTGGTTTTTTTGTACCTCTCCACTGAAAGGACAAATACACTAAAAAATAAATGAAAAGCAAATAGGATTTTTTGACTCAATGGCAAAATGAGGCACTTACTTAAAATAACACTAATTTATTAGCGTCACAAAACTTAAAATATTTTATAATAGGCTTTGTATATGTAGCTAATACTAAGAGAATTAATCTCTACGACATCTGCGTGTTCAGATTCCCTGATTTGTCTTTCTAAAAATAAAGTTCAAAGAAATGTATGCCACAATTTAAACTTATTTGACACACCATTTTGAAACACTTTAATAGTATCTTCACTTAAGCAAGGAAGTCTCTTCCCAGATCTAACTGCAGGACAGCAGAGTCATTGCTGAAGCTGCTCCCTAATGACAGAAGAGGCTTTGACCTCCAGTAACTGAGTCATCTCACGCCCATGATAAGGAAGGAATTGCCTTCTGAAACATTAGTGCTCATCATTCAGAACTTTGTTCCTTGGCCTGGGAAAACTGGTAAGAGGGATGGCAACTGCCACAGTTGCTACAAATTGTTGACACCCAGGAAACAAGCTTGCAGGATGGGCTAATCATAGAACCATAGAATGGCTTGGGTTGGAAGGGACCTTAAAGATCATCCAGTTCCAACCCCCCTGCCACAGACAGGGACACCTTCCACTAGACCAGGTTGCTCAAAGCCCCTGTGTCCAGCCTGGCCTTGAACACTGCCAGGGATGGGGCAGCCACAGCTTCTCTGGGCAACCTGTGCCAGCACCTCATTTCCCTCATAGTAAATAATTTCTTCCTAATAGCTAATCTAAATGTAACATGTTTCACTTTAAAGCCATCACCTCATTGAGAGGACTCCTGTCCATGACCATGGGCAATGAGCCTCCCACATGAAGACGTGTTTGTTGTAGCTCAATTGACTGATGTTACTCTACACTTCTCTCACTCAGTTGGAAACCTCTTCCTGCCTGAGAATCCACTAAGAGTTCTGGATAGTTTTGAGGAGTGGGAATGTACCACTGCCATCAGAGGGCAAGAAGATAAACTCAGATTAAGCTGCAAAAAGCCCTGAGGAAGGCAGGGGAATACCAGAGCAGGTGGGATGGCAGGGGAGTTCCAGTAGCTCAGGCACCATCAAATACCAGAGTAATCCTGGCTTCAGGGAGGAAGGCTCATCATCATGTACATCATCAAGAGCTTCGTCACCTTGTGTTTGATGCCATTCCCTAAGGAGTCTCTGCAGTCAGGTGAGTCATTCATGCAGAATTAGCCAGCGTAATTTAAACAGTTTAAATTCAGTATAATTCAAAGTGGGGAAGAGTGAATGTATTCTTAACAATCCCACACTATCCCTAATCTTGTGGAAGAGTGCCTGCAGAGGTATCTGCTTTGCTCTGAACTGGAACAAATGTGTTTAGAAAAATTATTTTATGCATACATACATATATATATTTTAAGACATTAAAATGGAAGTAGTCATTGTAAAATCTGTGACTGAAAGACCCTGCCAAGGTATCAGAAGCTGCCAGGAAAGGCAAGTCTGCACTGGAAAATAGATGAATTTACAGATTTTGTCAGTTAATCCCAATTAGTTCCTTGGGATAAAACACTAATGAAAGGATGGCAAGCTGTAGTTCTGAGCTCAGAGGAAAGCTTACAGGGACCTGGGGATCCAACTTAAGATCATAGATTCACAGAGTCATAGAATGGTTTGGGTTGAAAAGGACCTTATGATCATCCAGTTTCAACCCCCTGCCATGGGCAGGGACGCCTCACTCTAGGACATGTCACCCAAGGCTCTGTCCAACGTGGACTTGAACACCACCAGGGATGGAGCATTTACCACTTCTTTGGGCAACCCATTCCAGTGCCTCACCACCCTCACTGTAAAGAACTTCTTCCTTATATCTAACCTGAACTTCACTTTGGGTTTTTTTCTATTATTTTAACTATGTTATCTAATGCAGGTTAGGAAAGTCTGCCAAGAAATCACTTCCACCCACAGTGAAAACATGCAGGAACATTCATGACCGCTCAGACACTGATACAGTGTCCTCGCAGGACAGTGGATAATAGCCACTTGGTGTGTCCTGTGACAAAGCCTCCCCAAAGACTGTACCTTACACGCATGTGCAATTCAGTGTTGTGATTTCATGTCAAATCTGGGAGGCCTGCAAGGCTTTTGAGCTGCTCTGGGTGCATATGTGCAGGTGTGATGTTAGATCTGCCTTGCCTGATGGCAGGAGCACATCCTTGTGCTCTGCTTTGTTTCCAGGACACCCTCTTGGTCTAGGCTTTTGTAATTTCTAAGCTACTAGTTTCAATCAGTTGTCCTTACAATGACTTACGGTTTCTGTATGCTTTAAGTGCATGACTGCTTCCTTTGATTTCTTCTCTAAGAAGTTAATATCACACACTTCAAAGGCAACCAACAGAAGCTTTGTGCAAGAAGGCTGTAACAGCACATTTTCAGATTGCATAATTTTGGCATGATTTCTGGAAATTTCTCCTTCAGAGTGCAGTATCTCCCAGCTGGCAGTTAACTCCTCTCTCAAAAGACAGTAACCCTCCTTTTACTTACTGTAACTTCAGTTATTTTTGTCATTCAAAACCACTTCAGGTTCTCTTCTACCCTACTAAGTTCTGAAATCCAGTAGAATTTTCTTTTTTCACTCCAAGCACAATTTAAAGCCATTTGGAAGGTGTGATTCCCACGCTACAATAACGTGGACTGCCTGAGTCATTGAATGTGATCCCACAAACAAGCACCGATTTGGTAGTTCGTTCTGGGGAAGTCTGCTCCTGGCCCTTATACACACCATGGAGCGGAATATGATCCTAAACCCCACTTCAGCCACAAACTTAAGACCATAATAAAAAAGCAAATGCTACAACTACAATAGGCCATTGGAAGAGAGGACATATGGAAGGTATTGCCATTGCCCTGGATCCCTGAAATGGCAATGACTCCATTAAATTCATTTTTTCACATTCCCACAGGTACATGTCCTGTTCTACACCAGGCAGCAAAGGACTTTAGTGGTTCCTACAGCAAAGGTATATAGGGAACCTGCTCCTTCAGCTACTGCAGAAGAAGAAACTAGGATACTGATTTTGAGAAAGGTAATTTAATTGAAAATATATCAATATGTGCTTAATGCATCAGCAGATTTGAACTGGCAAATTATTACTGGACTGAATGAAAATGTAGTTCCAGTCACCTACATCCACCAAGACTTCTGCTGTTTGTGGTATTGCATGGGCGGAGACTTTAAGCAGAGACCTCCTGGTTTACACTTGGGTTTTCCCATATAATCCTGGTAAAGTTTCTTAGGACAGGGTAATCTCCCCCACCATTAACTCTCTACAGCTGGGGGTCTAGTTTAAGCTAAGCCTTGTTAGAAAGAGTCAACCAAGCAATCTCAGGAGAGGTATCTCAGAGATGAGATGAACTGCCTCATGAACATAACTCTTCCTTTTTACTGTAGAGAGAATAGTAGACTTTCAAGCCTTCAGCAGCTCATACTGAGATAGGCAGCTAAAAAAGAAGACAAATTCCAGCCCTTACACCTCTGTGTCAGCCACCCACCTAGAAAGATGTGGATAATGTTTCCTTTCTGCACAGACACACTGACTGCACATACGATACTGGTTATGAAGCATTCAGACTCTTCAGTGGAAGAGTGCACGATTTATTAGCTCTTTATTTTATTAGGATTGAGCACACACACAATGTGTAAAATAATGTGTCAAAGGTATCTAAAGCTTTGTGTGAATATGTCTTCCTTCAAAAGTTTGCCTGTTTTGGTTTTCTTTGCTGTTACTTTGTTTGGAATGATTTGTTCTTAGATCAAGTTGAGAGAAGAGTAAATTACTGGTAAGTAGCCAAGCAAGTAAAGATTATATATTGTATTCTAGTAGCTGTTTTCTGTGAAGGCTTAAACATGTAAACAATATATTGAAATCCAAAAGGAATAACTATTAGTGAAAAGCTGCATGATTTTCTAGGTGTATAAAAACCAGCCTTAGCTGTATAATCTGCTGGAACTGAAATATTAAAATAATCTCTGGTTTCTCATATTAGAAGAAGTTAAGAGTCTGCACAACTTGCATTCTAATAATCCATTTCTGAATGATTCCATCTGTTTGTCTGCATTGTTTTTCTAGACAGAAAATTCAAATACCTAAGCCCTCCAAGTTATTGAAATATATCTAACTCAAGATGAGATCTTGGGTTCAGCACTATGTTTTTTTTCCAGCATCTCTTCATAGCTTGATGACATTTCTCAATTCATCTATTATTCATATATGTTCCTGTCCTACGTCTACCTGAAGTGTTATTTGTAACTGAAGTACTTGGAACAGATAATTGCATCTATCGCAAACGTCAAACTCATGTGCTTCAGTAACAAAGGAAATTCTGACCTAAAGGAAGCTTAGCTCAGGTCACTGAGAAGTGATTTAAAGACCTGATTTGACTTCTGGACAGCACTGCTTGGCTTCTTTTTGCTTTGGCTTTCTTTTCTTTGAACAGCTAAAACCTGAGAATTTGCTCATTTTCACAGTGGCAGGCTGCTGTAGTAGGGCATCTAAAATTGCATTAAACTGGCCTTGGGTTTATGTTTTATTTTTTGTACCAAAACCATCTTCCAGAATCTTAAACAAAGTTAGAATACTTAAAATGAGCAAAAGGACTTCTAATCAGTAGATATACAGGTGAACATAACAGCCAGTACTAACTCAGAAATGGCTCTAACATAGGTTTGGATTTAAAATCCCAGGAACTCTTTACCTACAGGGGGAAATACAGTTCATCAGAACCTCTCCTTTTTTTCCATTGTTTTGGACATAGACATCTCCTCTGTCAAAATGGGAGCTTCCATGGAAAATGCTGATTCTTGATAACGTTTGAAGTTATTCAGACCTTGCAGTGAATTCTGCAGGTCTTTATAAGGTAAGGGCTTCTAAGACACTAAAGAAAACGCAATGTGACGAGGCCAGGTACATGATACCAGCAGGAAAAAAAAAAAGGAATGCCATCTTAGCTTATACAATTTCTGCCTCATGCTTAAGAAACTCAGACTGAAAACTACCAGGTATGTAATAACTGCCTAATCTGTTGTTGCCTAATCGATTAGAAAATTGATAACCAACCTCAGGGGAGACCTCTGTTATTCCAAACTGGGATAAACTTTGATGCAAAATGTTGATATTAAGGGAACGAAGCACTTCTTCAGATGGGAGCGCCTCAGAAATTCCTGGCTTTCGGTTCAGTGGGGACACAAACAGTTCCACACAGTTCTTCTTAAAAAAAAGGAAAACAAAAAAAAAATAAATAATTCAGAATCATAGGAAGGGTCTGTGATTAGGTAATCTCTGCTGCCTATAGATTGTATCTATAACTCTTTAAACAAAAGCATAGAAAATAAAGGCTGCAACCTGCTCTGTGAGGAGAGTATACCTATTCCCTGATTCCTTAAATCCCACCTGACTGTTCAAGAAAATGCAAATACCATATGGGGGCATGTCTGCTTTGTCCCATTCACTATTGCCAAGATACCCTCTTCCTGAGTCTAATACCATTGAATGAGACAGGTCAATGTGACATGGTGAGGGAAGGAGCCATGGGATGGGGTCAAGGGCAAAGTGCCAGCAGGGGTTTTAGCACTCAGTTGTCTGATCTAAGCTAAAATGCAGTCTTATTTTAGAAGGTGGTCTTTAAATAGGAATGCTTAATATCATAGTGTAGTATTTTGGCACTGCTTTCTAATCTCATGCCAGAACATTGCAGGCACATACCACGATGAAGAATAAAGTCCTTTTAATCGACTGCAGTCCAACTCCTTAAAAAGGCACAACAAAATGAAAGGACCAGAAAAGTTGTGTTTACATTTAATAGGTAAACTGATAATTCCTGCTCTCCCCACTATTAATTCCTGCCCAGCTGTCTTTGATGCAGTCCTGGTAGCCCAAGGGGTGCTGTATTAGATATCACTTTGTCATGAGGGAACAAAAGTAGAGACTGACAGAAGGTTCTTCTGGTCGCGACAGACTAGAACAACACATGAGACCAGTGGCCCAGACAGTGCTGATGTCCAAAACAGCGTGTGGGAACCTGGGTTTCCCAGGGCTATGGCCAACTTAGCAGAGGCTGTGATGTAGAGTCCAGACCTGCGGGATTCCACACACTTAAGGTAAGCATGGAGCTACCTGCATTGCTGCCTGCACAGGCAAGAACCAGTCTGGTTATTTGCTATTCATTATTATAGGATGGGAGAGATCAGTTCAAACCAGGATAATCACGATTTCCCCACCTCCTCCCCTTCACCTTGAATGTGCATCATTATCTTTTCTGAAGTGAAAAAAAGACATCTTTTACTATTTTTAGAATACCTAGCTTTGCATTTAAAGTAGAGTTGCACAGAAAGGGACGCTTTCAAATCTGCCCTCTGTGCTCTCGCATGTGCTGCTGGCCCATCTGCTTGATAAGATTTATAAGGACTTCAGCTACTAGTGGGACTAGGCATTTCTCAGTGGGACTATTCAGGTCAGCAAGGTTATAAGAAGTTAAAACAGACCTACAGGTCTGGACTGTCAGTTCAGGGTAGAGACTTTTGTCAGCTGAAGAAGCTGATTTGAGGCCGCAGTCCTACTCAGTGTCTGATGTGGGTAGGTGACTGGTTCTGGGTGTAGGTGGCAGGCACAAGTCAAGGCTTGGTGGGGACACAACTTTCCTGGTGTTTTGTGCCTCCTCTTTTTAGGAGTTCCTCTGCTCATTAAAAGGCCTTTATGGGAGAAGGATTTACTGGAAAGTAAGGAGACACTGGAAATGCCCAATGAATATTTCCTGATACACTACATGTTGTTATATCCGAGAGGCTAGCAGGCCCTCTGTTCTCCCTGTGCCCAACCATCCTGGCTGCTAGGCGCATCATCACTCTTGAGAGCTACTCACTTGGGATGGAATCAGTTTACCTCACTTCAGTCATCTAAACCACCTTGAAAGTCAGTGGAGAGAGACTGGCATCTCCAGGGAATGATTTAATCCACCCTAAAATAATCAGGATCAAAATGCCTCTCCTCCTGCAGTTACCCATCTCTATATTGCTTTTACAGGGAGCCTAGATGAGTAGTTTCAACTAGGCTGAAGTAAGGTGAGATGAATTTTGATGTGCCCTGCTTGCTTGCCAGCACTCTGCATGAGAGGAACTGTCTCATGTTGGATGCAAAGTGGGAATAATGTCCCTTAAGATATTTTTCTTCCTCATGAATTTTGACTGTGTGATTTTTAGAGCAAAGAAGGCAAAAGTTTGCTTGCTTTCTTATATCACTAAAATATTAACTGATAGCAGACTTTACAGATGTAAGACTAATTAATTAATGGTATGTACTGTATTTAAGCTACATGCAGGTGCAAAATGACATTTTCTTTTCCCTTACATTACAAGTAAGAGGAGAAAGAGAAAATCTATGGAGCCAGTAGGAAAATAAACAGCATTTTTCTTCTGCTTAGTTACATAACTTCCACACAGCATAGTAAGAAAGTGACTTACCATGTTGCTGTGTTGAAATACACATCCCGAACTCTGGAACATTTCTCATTTAATTGTACTTTTCTATGAGTATGTCTTTCAACCTTTCATTCTGGTTAATGGAAGGGACAAAAGAGATTTAGCATCACCTGTCACAAGTGAGTGACGTCCCTTGCGAACATGAAAAGGGTTGCATTGCGTTCCTATTGATCTTTTCTGCTGTATTTCTTGTGTGATCCTTTCTCACAGAGACATTATTTGAAGCAATTTTATAATCCTTTTTGATGTATAAAATCCTATCAAGGTATCAAGGCAGGAAATACTTCTATGCTGAAGCTGTCAGTTTTCTTCCCTAATATTCAACCTGCATGCAGAATAAACTAAAATAACTCTTCTCCTCTCCACAACGTGAATTGAATGCAATACACACATGATATTGGGTTTTTTGATTCATGGCAAAACTGTCTTAAATAGACAACAGTGTTAGGAATGCATGCTCTTAACCATACATAAAAAACCACACAATGACAATTGCTTTTAAAAGTCTTTCTTGCTAGAAGCAAATTTTTCGCCATCTTTGGCAAATGTGATACCATAGTCTACAAGGTAATTGTTGAGCATGCATTGTTACAGCTGAATAGAAAAACATTAATATTAACATTGTGAGGGCACATTTAATTTACTAATGGAAAATCTGAGGATAGATTGTGAAGATGCCTTTGAAAGGCAGAATCACATGTATTTTTTGAGCAATATTCTACCTTTAAGAAAAAAACACCATGAATAAGTGTTTCTCAATGAATGTGATGTAGAACTGCACTGGAATTAAAACTAGAGGATAAGCAATCTGCTTATGAACAGGACACAAAAGAGGTTTATCTGACTTAATTTTTTTCTGGATTGCAACTGAGAATGCTTTCCTTTCAGAAGAAAATTTTAATCCTTTTGTAATGGAGATCTATTTTTCTGCAGTGCAGTTAAAACATTAGAAAAAAGTATTTTTCCATCCTATTTTATTGCACTTTTTCATAGCGACAGAAAAATAAATTTAAGAGAATTCAAAATAACCTGGTACATTTTATCATCCATAGCCCTTTGGTACTTACAATGAGTCTGTTGATATGAACTTGCTGAGGTAACAGTCCTAGTGCTGCTGCCACTCCTTGGCGAAATATCCGGAGCAATGTGATATTCAGCTTGTGTACATCCATTTGCAGTGTCTGAAAAATAAAACCAGTTCAAATGGAATCTTTCCTCAGCACATTCAGTTCTCAAGATGACTGATCTCTGCGACTGTTTACTAATTGTTTTTTTCCGAGAATGATAATCTGTGCAATGTATTGCATTGCAGTAAAGAATAAGTCGAAAGGAAAATTTAAGCATTTTAAATGCTTCTCATTATCAAAGTACCACCTTTCCTCAACTACCTTCAAAAGAGGTTCCAGAGGTTTTTTGGCTAAATTCCTTGGACAAGACATAGTGTTCAAGCTAACACAATTATCACATTAAGAATTGCTACATTAAAAAGTCAAGCATTAGACACCAATTCACCTTTCAAGAATGAGATGTTGGGTTTACACAATGAAGATTTGCTTTGAATATTATCTTAACATTTCTCCCTGCAGGTGAAGAATGAGTCAGACATAGTGAAATTATAGGATTTTAATTTTGATTAGCTGTTTCTGAGATCAAAAAAGAAACGTTCTGGAACTTGATGATCTTAAGGTTCTTTCCAACCCTGACTATTCTATGATTCTGTGATTCCACATGCTTGAATTCCCTAAAACTTCCTCATGTGTTTCAGAGAAGGCTATAATGATGAGTGGTGTTCCTTAGGGGTCAGTGTTGGGATCAGTGCTGTTTAACACCTTTGTCGGTGACATGGACAGTGGGATTGAGGCGCCCTCAGCAAGTTTGCCGACGACACCAAGCTGTGTGGCTTGGTTGATACACTGGAGGGAAGGGATGCCATCCAGAGGGACCTGGACACGCTTGTGAGGTGGGCTGATGCCAACCTTATGAAGCCAAGTGCAAAGTCCTACACCTGGGTCGGCACAATCCCAGGCACAGCTACAGGGTGGGAAGAGAATGGATTGAGATCAGCCTTAGGAAAAGGACTTGGGGGTGGTGTTAATGAGAAGCTCAACATGATGCAGCAATGTACGCCTGCAGCCCAGAAACCAACCATATGCTGGGCTGCATCAAAAGGAGCATGACCAGCAGGTCACAGGAGGTGATTCTCTCCCTCTATTCCACTGTTGTGAGACCCCACCTGGAGTACTGCATTCAGCTCTGAGGATCCCAACACAAGAAGGACATGGACCTGCTCAAGCAAGTCCAGAGGAGAGCCATGAAGATGATCAGAGGGCTGGGGTCCCTTTCATAGAAAGACAGGCTGAGAGAGTTGGGGTTGTTCAGCTTGGAGAAGAAAAGGCTCTGGGGAGACCTTAGAGAAGATTCCAGTGCCTAAAGAGGGCCTATAAGAAAGCTGGAGAAGGACTTTTTGCAAGGGCATGTAGTGATAGGAGAAGGGGGAATGGCTTTAAATTCAGAGAGGGGAGATTTAGATCTGATATTTGGAAGAAATTCTTCACTATGAGGGTGGTGAGACACTGGCACACGTTGCCCAGGGAAGCTGTGGCTGCCCCATCCCTGGCAGTGTCCAAGGCCAGGCTGGATGGGGTGTGGGGCAACCTGGAAGGTGTCCTTGCCCGTGGCAGAAGGTTGGTTCCTTCCAACCCAAACCATTCTATGACTCTATGATTCTGTGATAATTCTCAGCAGAGACCAACTATTTTGCTAAAGCATTTTCTTCCCTGTGTTAGCATCATAGTGAAATTTAAATGTTTCCTCAAGTTCAAACCCTTCCTGTGAAGTCAGTGGAATTTTACCCAGGTAATTATTTAGGTTCAAATCTTCTCTTCCCAAGAAGACCTAGGTGTGGGGTCTTCAAGTGGCGCCTAGTGGTACTTAGGGGTCCCTTTCTTCGCTTCCATATCTCCTTTGCAGACAATATGTAGTGGAGAAGGAAGGGAAGAGGAGTATGTCAGATATCCTAGAAGACTTCCAATGTTTCTGGCAACTTCTGACTTAAGAAGTCAATAAATTCTGACTAAGCCAGTTGACTTGAGCTGAAAAACATTATTTTAAACTTCCTATTTAAAGCCATAGGCCAGTTTGCTGCTTTGAGGGTCCAAGCGAGAATTCTTTCCTAACCAGGACTGCATAAAGAGAATTAAATACCTATGGGTCAGACATCACACTGGGAACATGGCTATGGTCCAGATAGGAAGGCAACCTTTTTCTCAAAGAAAAGCAGCATCACACAGTTTGACTGTTGTTCTCTGTCAGTAAGGATTTATAAGTTATGATGTAAACCCATAAAAGATGTGCTTTCCTTTTCTCCTGCCAATCTGATTTTTCCTTCTGTACTGTTTTTATTTTTTTTCCTATTTTCTCATTTTTTTATACTAATGGAATTGTCAAGTCCTGACACACCAACTGAGATCTGCTCTTACCACACAGCTGAGGTTTAACTCAGCTGGAAGTATTACAGGATTCTTAATTTTAAATTACCCTTTCTACCCTGGCATTTTCAAAATGAAAAATCTTCTTCTCTTTGCTTCTTCTTGAATTACACAGACAACCTGAGTGGTTACAAAATTGATCCAGCTTTTCCACTGAAACAGAGAAATGTCTTGAGAGGGGACACAGGTAGATCTAACAGATCTGAGCACCACTTTTTCTGTTCCCAGGAAGGCTTGCTCCAGCCATGGCACACCTGAGCAATACAGCAGACAAGAATTGGTTTGAAGCTGTCACTACTCTGAAATTTGACAGCCTGGTCTGAGGATCCTGGGTAAATGAGTTGTTGCTGAAATAGGAAGGCTGTTGTGAGTGTCCCTAGAGATCTATCAGGATGGTATGAAGAGTGCGAAACTGCTGACCCTGAGTTATGGGGATAATGCTAACTGTTGTTACTGAGCAAAATTAGCAGGCATAAAATCAAAATACATTCACTTAAACATACTCAAACCAGGAAGCAGATCACATTAATGGAGTTGTTAAATAGTGTGTTAAGAGCTCACTGACTCAGAAATTAAACAGCCAGAAAAACATCTATCTTGGGACGAAACAGAAGATCTTAAAGAGCCTATAAGGAGGTAATAAATTTTTATAGATTTAGTATGCTGGGATCACGGTTCATCATATCCAGGGACAATAAAACGTGGTGAAACTCCATTATCTTCAAAAGAGCCACATTTTCTTCTACCATGTCTGAATTCCTCCCACTGTGTCCTATAACAGATAGTTATAAAAGGCTGCAGAGTGTGTGTGTTTCTGTAACAACTGTCTTGTCCTTGGTGGTTCTAGGGGAAGCCTGAAGACCACAGGACTTGCAGTGTTGGTCTGGACTTAGCCTGCTGAGAAAGATCACTTGGCATCGCAACTGGAGATTTCAGGACCCTTTTAGGAAACCTCCTAAGTGAGTGGGAAGAAATTTGTCCTTAAGCCTCATCTCAAGGTGCTTCTTGTGCAGCATTAAAGACTTTTTGTGACTCTTGAGAAAACTAAAACCCAAGAAGTATCTGGGTTCCTCAGAACCCAGTATCTGAGGAAGAGAAAGCTCAGATTTTTTATAAGAACCTTGCCTTGCTGTCATTCTTAATTGCTGGTGTTAGTGTGAAGCTTAGTAACTTGACAGTTGTAGTAAAAATTAAGTAAGAGTAACATAGGCTGCCTTTTTCTACATCAGGCAGCACAAGAGAGTGCATTTACCTCTTCACATAAGAGGAAAGTTAGCAATCCTGATTCTGCCACTTTAGGAATGGGATTTCTAACTCAATCAGTGAAAGGTAATGTATAGAAATGCTTGATGGTACCCCAAAAGCACCTGCTTTAGAGTGAGCAGCACATCACAAATATGTTCTGTGCTCTCTATTACGCCCTTACTTGTACTGGATTCATAAAAGCATAAAGCAGGAGTGGAACAGACTAGAGACACATCAAGTTCAGTATCCTGTGGCCAACTCTGGATGCTTATGGAAAATTATAAGAACCAGGCAAGATTATACTCTTTTCCCAAGTTCCTTCTGACAAGTTCCATACTAATTTATGCCTACTCAGAGCTAAAAGGCAATGGGTCTCCTCAATTACATGAATTTTATCATACTGACACTATAAAGATCTGGGACGAAGGCAACACTTGGGGCATTATATTCTCAATCTGGCATGTGCACTCCCAAAGGTGACAGAAATTTAAGTCTGACCTGAGGGTCTGGTACAAAATCGCCTTTGCAAATTCTTAACTATGACAATTTTTGTTGAGAAAGGTTAGTCAAAGAAAGGGAAAAAAAAAAAAGAAAAAGAAAGAAGGAAGATAGAAAAGAGGAAGAAAAAAATAAAGTCCTAACAATTCCTATCAGTAGAAAACTTCCAAAACATTAATAAAATTTAATATTATTGTGCCATACTGATGGCATGCTTAGATACTGTGTTGACTATAGTCCATATAGGTAAGGGATTAGCATAGAAAACTGATAAAGGATTAATTACAAATGCAACAATGCCTGCACATTAGACAAACAATATAAACTACCATTAAGAGAATCACTTCTAGACTGGAAACCTGTCCATCCATTTACAGATTATAATTACACAGAAGAAATCATTATGTAGTCTAACACCACCTGTGATAAAATGTGAAATTAACCCCTGCAAAGTAAATCCACAGAAATAAATAAAACCAAGCATTAGCATAGATACACAAGTTATGTCTTACCGTGTACCTCTAGCTGCTCCTTTCGCTTTGGAAAAGATAGGGCTGAAGAGTCCCAGTTAGACAGCACTAATAATTTACCCTTTGCTCATCTGCAGTGTTTATCATGGATTGCAACGTGGTCCCAAAAGAGTTCACAGTTTTGAATCTGCTACTGCTGTTGGCAATAGCAACTTGTTAAGCCTCGAGGTGAACACCCTGGAGGACCCATTTCCCTGAGCAGTTACGGACCTGGATACTGCAGCTGCAGTGACAGTTTCTAGGTTTACGTGATCCAAGCAAAACAGTAGTTTGAAGGGAAGGAGTTTTCTGCTTGCAGTGGAAAACGGGAAGACAGAGTTCCAGGAAAGGAAACTCAGCACAGAAAATGCCAAAGGCCATTCACACCTGAGATCCTACAGGGACTTTTTTATAAAGATTTTCATGTTAAAGAAAAAGAAAAAAAAACAACATGAAAGGGATGAATGCATAATACAGTTTCTGAAAGAATATCTATAACATTGATATAATAAATTATAATTTGCAAGTCAAATTCTGCTTCTCAAGAAGCATTCAGAGATGACTCCCTATCTTATCTTTTCCTTATCATCAGTGATATCCTTTCTGCAGTGACCCTCAAATATACCATTCCTTTTCTAAACACTGGTTACTGCCCTCTAAACTCCTGACCCCACCACCACAGGTGTTTTCTCAAAACTCCAGCTAACCTGAGTATAATGGAAGAAAAATAATCAAGAAAGAGGAAGGTTGAAGTAAAGTCTTCACAATACTTGTATGAACAAAGATTAAAAGTAAATCAGCAAATTATACATACTAGGAACTTTACATATTTAAGAGCCAGTAACAAGTAACAAGTTCTATTTTTGTGCTACAACCAAAGGAAGTCTACTTAAAAAATGAAAATAAAAATAATCACTCCTATTTACTTAGGCCAAACGAAAGAGAAAGCTCAGGAAAGAGTTGTCTTACCTGCCTGTGCTCCACTTACTTATTAAGAAGAAAGTCACCAAAAATGCTACAAAATGTTTTTTGTTCTAAAGCAAATACTGGACTGTGATTGGGCTGTGGGTCCCTCCATCTGAGCACTCTGCTCTGCTGCCTGCACAGTGATAGTGTCTACAGTTCATTAGTGTCACCATGTTCCATCTTGTCACCCTTATCAGACAGGCTCAGTTGTACAACCAAATAGGATGCACTAGGAGTGAAGGTGAAAGTGTTGCAGCTGTATTTGTACAGTTTGGGTACAGGACTACACAATCTCTGCCAACAAATTGTGAAAATACCTGCATTTTCTCTTTTCTTTC